>NC_086446.1:37117353-37319336 GCF_028390025.1 Pseudophryne corroboree | reverse complement strand
CACTTCTATCAGATACGGATGATATACAGGATGATGTTGATTCCATAAGTGGGGATTTCACTCATACACAGGGTATTGAACCCCTCATTTTAGCTATAAGGGATGTGCTGAAGCTCCCTCAAGACAAACTGGCTGTCACATTTCTTCACTCTAAAGAATTAGATGATTTATTTAAGCTAGTCTGAAAACATCCAGATAAGAAATATCAGGTGTCAAAACGGTTTTTGCATACATTCCCCTTTGCCCAGGAGGGCAGAAAGTTCTTGGAAGAATCTCCAGCTGTAGATGTCTCCGTCTCTCGCCTCTCTTAGAAGGCGGTACTCCCGACTCCGGGCTCCTTTACAGTAAAAGACCCGGGGGATAGAAAAATTGAGACCACACTGAAATCTATCTACATTGCTGTAGGTGTATCTCAAAGACTGGTCATTGCAGTACGGATGGTGTAATGGTTAGCATTACTGCCTCACAGCACTGAGGTCATATGTTCAATTGCCACCATGGCCCTAACTGTGTGGAGTTTGTATATTCTCCCAGTAATCGCGCGGGTTTCCTCCCACAATCCAAAAAATATACAGGTAGGTTAATTGGCTCCCAACAAAATTAACCCTAGTGTGAATGTGTGTGCGTTTACATGTGGCAGGGAATATAGATTGTAAGCTCCACTGGGGCAGGGACTGATGCGAATGGCCAAAATATTCTCTGTACAGCGCTGCGGAATATATGTGCGCTATATAAAATAACTGGTAAAAAATAAAAATACATAAACAATTGCAGGTTGCTGGATGACGCATGCAATTCATTCCTGGGCTACTCAAATTCAGGAGGGTCTCTCGGGTGACATGACCCTGGTTACTACGGTAACTTCCCTAAAACACATTCAGGACATGGCAAGAGTTCTCTGTGACTCCCTAAAAGAGACTGGCAATATTAATGCAAGGACCACTGCTATGGCTGTGTCAGCACGCAGAGCCGTATGATTGCGTCAGTGGATTGCAGACGCTGACTCCAAACGCAATGTGGAATCTCTTACCTTTACAGGTGAATGGCTCTTTGGATGCGAATTGGGCGCATGGATCTAAAAAGTTACTGCTGGGAAATCCACGTTTCTTCCCCCGGGGCTCCTCCTGCTAAACGTAACTAGCCGGGACTGTCTACTCAGTCCTTTCAGTCCACCAGATTTCAATCTAGGGCCAGAGGTGCATCCAATGCAGCTAGAGACACCAGAGGTAAACCTAAGAAACTAGGCGTTGCTTGCTCTCAGGAACAGAGCACCAGTTCAGCTTCCGCAACATCCTCAGTATGACGGTGCCCGCCCACTCCGGGAGGATCTCAAGGTGAGAGCTTGGTTACGTCACTTCAGCCACATCTGGGAAAGTTCCTGCCAAGGCGCCTGGGTAAGGGACCTTATTTCTCAGGGTTACAAGCTGGAGTTCGACGGTGCTCCTCCCCAACAATTTTTCTAATCCAGCTGTGGAAAATATGTGTGTTACGCTACTACTGGCTATCACAAAGTTAGTCCAGCCCCAAGTCATTGTTCGAGTACCCCTGCTACAGCAAGGATAAGGTTACGACTCCAGTCTGTTCGTAGTGCCAAAACCAGACGGGTCTGTGAGGCCCATTTTGAATCTGAAGTCCTTGAATCCTTACCTAAAGGTTTTCAAATTCAAGATGGAAACTTTGAGAGCAGTGATCGCAGGCCTAGAACAACAGGAATTCCTAGTGTCCCTGGTGGTCTGCCCAAGAGGCCCTACTTCCGATCAACATCCTGGAACTTTGGGCTATCTACAATGCTCTGATTCAGTCCTCACTTCTGCTCCAGGATCAGGCAATTCAGGTACAGTTGGACAATGCCACAGCTGTGGCGTACATCAATCGACAAGGAGCGACAAAAAAACGGGCCTGCATGCGAGAAATATCAAGAATACTCCTCTGGGCGGAAAGAAATGCAAGAGCACTGCCTGCAATATTCATTCCAGCAGTGGACAACTGGGAAGCAGACTTCCTGAGTCACCACGATCTCCACCCAGAGGAGTGGGGCCTACACGCAGAGGCGTTACTTACTTGCAAAACACCTGGTACAGCTGAAGGTGAAAGGGGGCGTGACTTCGTGGCAGGGGCATGGCTTTGCGTCCTGACCCCGTTTTCGGCACATTGTGGGGCCGGGTGATGTGGGCTTCCCCCGGAGACTGATGCATCTGCAGTGCTGGCTTCTGCACTGTGACAGGAACTGGGTTGCAGCATGTTATGATCTAGTGCAGCACCCGGCTCCTGCCACTGAGCAGGAGCCGGTACTTTGGTGTCACCCATCAGTGGGTAACACCTGGGTGCAGACCACACCCACCTTGTGACGCAAGTGCCTACACCCTCAGGTGTTTCAACAGATCAACAACAGGTGGGGTTGCCCCCAGATCGACATGATGGCGTCTCGTCTCAACAAGAAACTTCGCTGCTATTGCTCGTGAACCAGAGACCCTCAGGCGTGCGCAGTGGATGCACTGACGTTGCCTTGGCCTTACCAGCTGGTCTACGGATTTCCTCCGATTCCATTAATCCCAAAGGTACTCAAGAGGATCCCGCATCACGGAGTACAAGCAATTCTGCTTGCCCCGGGGAGTGTGGTACGTGGATCTTCTGGGCATGTCCATAGTAGACCCTAGGCCTCTGCCAGTAAGAAGGGATCTTCAGCAGGGTCCGTTCGTCTGCTCGGACTTACGGCGGCTTCGTTTGACGGCATGGAAGTTCAGCGGAACATCCTAGCTCACAAGGGACTTTCCAAAAAGGTCATTGCCACTATGGTGCAAGCCAGGAAACCTGTCACGTCAAAACACTATCATCATATCTGGTGGAGATATGTCTCCTGGTGCGAGGAATGCACTTATACATTTGCTGCATTCCACTTGGGAAGATTCCTTCATTTCCTGCAGGCTGGAGTGGATAAAGGCTTACATCTGGGATTCATTAAGTTCCAGATTTCAGCTCTTTCAATCTTCTTCCAAACGAAGTTGGCTATGCTGCCTGAAGTTCAGACCTTCTTGCAAGGGGTGCTTCACATACAACCTCCGTTTGTGCCGCCTACAGCATCTTGGGATTTGGATGTGGTGTTAAGATTTCTGCAGTCCTCCTGGTTTGAACCTCTGATGATGGTGGTAGACTAGTACCTCATGTGGAAGACAGTGATGTTACTGGCCCTGGCTTCTGCTAGGCGTGTCTCGGAATTGGGGGACTTATCGTGTAAAAGTCCTTACTTGGTCTTTTACGAGAACAGAGCGGAGCTCATGACTAGACAGCAGCTCCTTCCGAAGGTAGTCTCCGTGCTTCACTTGAATCGAACTATTGTGAACCCATCCAGTTCTGGCACTTCTGCCCCTCCGGAGTCAATGGATGTGGTGCGAGCCTTGAAGATCTATGTCAAGAGGACGGCTCGGATCAGAAAGACGGATTCCTTGTTTGTGCGGTATGATGCACAGAAAAAGGGTTGCCCTGCTTCTAAGCAGTCCATTGCTCGTTGGCTTTGGCTTACTATCCATCAGGCCTATGTGTCGGCAGCCTTACCTGTTCCACAGTTTCTGAAGGCCCACTCTACAAGATCGGTGGGGTCTTCCTGGGCAGCTGCCCGTGGAGTCTCGGCCCTGCAACTCTGCCGAGCGGCTACCTGGTTGGGGAAGAACATCTTTGTGAAGTTCTACAAGTTCGATACCCAGTTTGGGCATGTTCCCGCCCATTCTGAAAGCTTAGGGACATCCCCATCGTACTAATGTGTCCCCAATATCCCTTATGGATGCTAGAAAAAATAGGATTTTAAATACCTATCGGTAAATCCTTTTCTCATAGTCCATAAGGGATATTGGGCGCCCTCCTCTGTGCGGTGACTTTTTCTGCAGGTTCTCTGTTATGTGTTACCTGTTCAGCTGTTGCCGTTTATGTTGCCAGGTGTTGCTGGCCAGTCTATGTTATGGTGTACTGGTGTGTAATACTGACCACACTTATTGTTATGTTCCTTCTCTCACGTATGTAATTTCTCCTTCGGACACTGTTTTACCTATAACTGCCTGTAGGAGGTAGCATAGAGGGGAGGAGCCAGCACACCCAGTTGAAGAAGTGTAAAGTGCCCTGGCTCCTTAGGACCCAGTCTATACCCATTATACTAATGTGTCCCCAATATCCCTTATGGACTACGAGAAAAGGATTTACCGGTAGGTATTTAATATCCTATTTTAGCCTTCATAGAGATCTGTAGAATGGTCAGTTAGGAATGAATGCAGCACATCCTAATTAGTAATGACTACACCTGTGCACCAGCTAGGTGGTCTGGTAAATGTGTACTGTTGGTAGAACTCGAGGACTGGTTTGGCCAGCCCTGCTTTAAAGTGACTTGGAGCCAGTACATTCTTAAGATTACTTGGTTTTTTTTTAATTATTCTTAGTTGTTGTTCTATGCAGTTCACAAGCACATTATCATGTTTTAATAAAGATTTTTTTTTAAATAATTTCATTTGTGTATTAAACTTTGAGATAAAAATAGGGCCTAAATTTTCTTGGACTTGATTCATTTTTGCATTTTGGATACAGAATAAATTATGATTTGTATTTAGAGGTTCTTTTAATGCTTTTTTTCAAAAGGCCTCTTGGATATCCCTGTGCAACAAATTCCTCTGTCAGGTCATCAGCTTGTTGTATAAATTGTGTATCTTTTGAACAATTCCGCCTGATTCTTAGGTATTGGCTCTTTGGAGTATTCAATAGCCAGGGTTTGTAACGACAGCTATTAAAGTTAAGAAACTTACTGCAATCGACATCTTTTTTTTGTGTGTAGATAACCAAACTGTTCCCTTTTACTTGGAGGGCAATGTCCAAGAATCTAATTTTTGTGGGGTGCTTAGTGTTCATAAATGTCAAACCAAAAGTGTTGTCATTTAAATAATGAATAAACGATTGTGTGGAAAACCCATCACCTTCCCAAATAAAGAACATGTCATCAATGTACCGACCATAAGTCACCAGATTCGCCCCAAAGGGTCCCACCCAGACGTAAGTCTGTTCAAAGAGTCCCATATATAGGTTTGCAAAACTTGGGGTGAATCTGGTGCCCATGGCGCTACTGTGCTTCTGTAAATACAATTTGGAATCTAAAGTGAAATAGTTGTGTGTGAATATAAATTGAATGGAATCAAGAATAAAGTTACACTGCTAAAGGTAAATTATCAGGACTCAAATAATTCTTAAGTGCATTAATGCCTCCTATGTGTGGTATATTCATATATAGAGACTCAACATCACAAGTCAAATGTACATAATCAGTTTTCCATTTGATGTCTTTAATATGGTTGATAAAGGGAGTAAAGTCTAGTATACGATTTTAAAAAAACGTGAGGATGTAAAAATGAGTCAAGGGGCTGGATTCAAAATTTCCGTCCTCCCCTCCCGCCCCCATCGCGCCCGCCAGCAGTATTCAGATGTTGCTGTTGATGGGTGTGATATCAGTATTTTAGCTCGCCACCCCTTACGGTGGTGAGCTGAAATGCATGAAAAGTGACCCGTTTGGATGCCCAAATGGGACTTTTCACGATCGCGCCGATGATTTTAGTCGGGTTTAGCTGCGTGACGCGGCTAATCCCGTCTCTTATGGGTGCAATCAGTGCGATAACGGGGGTCAGTAGAATATTGCCCCGCGATCTCCAGTCATTTTAGACGGCAGATCGGGGGCAATAAAACATTTGAATTCCGCCCAAAAAATGCAGATAAATTTGTGGTTAGGGATCCCACTTCAGAAATTATAGGATGCCCAAGAGGTGAAGAAAGATTTGTGTATTTTAGGTAAGTGATAGTATGTGAGGATTTTAGTGAATTAAACAAAAAATTATTTGTTCTTGGACACCATCCCCTTTTGTAGTACATCATCAAGTAAACTTTTTAGTTAACTCATATGTTCCACTGTAGGATCTTTGGGAAGTATGGTGTAGAACTTGGAATTATTCATTTGTCTAGTGGCATCACTGATGTAGTCATTCTTGTCTTGTATAACTACGCTGCCGCCCTTATCCGCTGTCTTTATTATGATCGAATTATCATCCTTTAGGGTTTTAAGTGCTTTTCTTTCATTTGGGTGTAAATTATACTTTTGTTTATATTTATTGGTAGAGGTACATCATTTTCTAAAATCACTAAGAGTAGCCGCATGCAAAGTTTCAATATAACCAGTTTTGTGTTGGGTCGGATAGAATTCGGATTTATTTTTAAATCTGGATTTAGTAGAATTCACATCATAAACAATATCTTGGGTAGGTTCTTGTTCAGTGCAGAGTTCATTTAGTATATCTAATGCTCCTTGGTCTTGGCTATCTAGCAGAATGGGTGATGCAACTTCTCCATTTCTCTTCATGTTCTTATTAAAAAAGTATCTTTCTACATAAATCTCAGGTATATTTGTTGAGCTCTATTAATAATTCAAATAGCCTCCTCTAGGTCCTCTGACTCTTGAAAGCACCAGAAGGAGCATTTGTAAAGAATAAGCAAGTTTAGGAAACAAAATATGTGTTCCTATCAATAACAGAGACAGATTCATCCAGTGCAAAGTAGACTGGTTTAAGTCCTATCAATGACCACAGAGAAGTTGGCAGAATATATTTTATAAATGAAGTAATAAAAATTATTTCCATTTAGATAAATTTACACATTCTGAAGTAATGTCCGGGAGCACCACCAACCCTGTTCTGCCCCAAAAGCCTTTTTAGGCAAAATTGGCAGCTTTATGTTGGTCTAAATTTAAATTTGAAATGTCTTTTTTCATTGGTATTATATTTTTCTATCAAGTAATGTACAATCTGGTCCAGTGCAGACTCCAAAAAAAACCCCACCCAGTATAGTTTGTGTCACTGAGATCTTTCTCAGTTAATGGAATCTAGCACGGAAAGATTCTTTTTCACATATTTCAAACCCTCACGTGTGCAGTCAGCTTCGGATAACTAGCCAACCGGTTATAAAGACATTTAATTCAAACATACCTTGGATAACTAGTCAGCAATCTCTATAGAGATACTCTATTGATAAAACACTTTTTTAAACAGCATTAGTCTGCTTTTTCATTATGAGTTTCAGCCTCAAGAACGAACTCAATACAAAACGCAGGACTGAAGACTTGGAACAGTATCTTCCCCACAGAGGTGGCCCCCAATGACTCAGAATGAACCTGGGTGGAGGATCTCATTAAGCTAAAATATACGCTACAGAGACAAACTAGAACCAATTGGGACTTGACGAGTTTAGAGAACTACTGCAAACAGAAAATCACACCACGAGGTCTAAGACCTAAACTATTTCCCTCCTTTGAATTGCATACAGATACTCAGCCAAGAATGGGAGAATAGCCTACTCAAGTGCTCACAGGAACTAATGCAGATACTTATCAAACACAATAATTTGGTCTTGGAAGGTTGCACTAGGGAAATCGAAAAGACTAGTAAGGCATTGGAAAAGTGGGAACAGTACATCAATTTCCAAACATCCTTTGAAAAGTTGAAAAAAGAATTGGACATATATGAGAATACCATCATTGAACGGAAGAGGAATACATTTTCCAGGGACAAAAGAGACTTCAACGTAGGGAGGATATTCAAGTGGACAAGACCCGTCAGGCGTGATAATCCCTCGAACTACCAAGGGACCCCCTCTTCTTCAGAGGTTGAATTATCCAGCTCAGAGGACTTAGAAGAACCAAATATAGATTGGAGGAATCACTCATCTGCAAGAATTCAACATACTGCATCAGCTCATTTTTTAGATCAAACCGGCCGGTCTCGGGGCCGTTTGAAACAAGGAAAAGAAAAACCAGAAGAAGCAAGAAGAAGAGGAAGATGGGGCTCCCCCTCTCCAAACAGATACCCCGTATGGAGGAATCGGAAGCAATACTGAAATCTGATTGTCTCCAAATAATAAACCTCTCAACTCACACCCTCTCAAACACACATAAAGAAGTTTTGGAAAAAGGACTCGCCTTTTCTCCAACCAAGAAATTTGATAGGTTTCAATGGCAGACAGACCTTAATCTCTTTGGACGCAAACTTTTACTTACAAAATTCTATGCCAACCAAGAATATCACAAAGAGAATGAAATGACCCCCCTCCATACCGACTATTGAATCGCCTGAGGAATTAGAAGCACTGAATAACCTGGAAGAACTACTTGATTCAGCAACAACAAAGAGCACTCATACTCAACGACAGATCTGTAGAAAAAAATCAACGTTTTTCCCTAATGACACCACCTGCCCAGAGGTAAGAACCTTTATTAATTTGGTATCCAAAGATCTAGACAAACTGTACATAAGGAAAAGGAGGTTTAGAACTACAGGAAATCTGTCCCCTCAAGCTAGACATGCCCTTAAAGAAATAAAATCCTGGCAAGATACAATAATTAAACAGTCGGATAAAGGGGGCAATGTGGTCCTATGGCCGAAAGATCTGTATGAAAAAGAGGCTAAAAGACAGCTTAATGACATCAACTGCTACAGTAAGAGTCTGTTTGATCCAACGCAAAATCTGACGGTGCAATATATGAGGATCATTGAGGAAGCCAGGCACCAGGGTACGATAACGCAAGCAGAATATGATTTTCTTAAAATCCACAACCCCAGAGTACCAACTTTCTACTTGTTACCCAAGATACATAAAAATCTACTGAAACCACCAGGACGCCCCATTGTTTCAGGTAATGGAGGACTATTGGAGAAGGCCTGTATATTTTTAGAGATCCATCTGAAAGAATTTGTAACTAATCTACCTTCTTACACCCGAAACACTACAGACGTACTAAGAAAAATCGAGAACATATCCTTTGGAAGATACACATCTCCGGGTAAGCCTTGATGTTGAAGCTCTTTACACAAGCATCGACCATGACCTTGGTATAAATGCAGTCAGATACTTCCTACAGACCAAAGGAATGGATGACTTCCATGAATTCCTCTTAATTCTTCTAGACTTTGGCCTATGTAAAAATTACTTTACGTTCAACAATCTCTTCTACACCAAGGAAAGAGGTACAGCTATGGGGGCGGCCTGTGCCCCCACATATGCTAACCTCTTCCTGGGTTGGTGGGAGCAGGAAGTCGTCTTTCATGAAGACCAAGATCATTTCACTCAGCACATCGTCCTTTGGACTCGATATATTGACGATATTCTCATGATTTGGGAGGGGTCACAAGAAGAACTTTCTCAATTTTTAATTTTTCTGAACAATAACACTCTCAACCTCAGATTCACATACGAGCAGAGCAAGGAAAGTATTTCCTTCCTGGATCTTAGAATTTACAAGGGAAGAGACAACATACTCGCTACAGAACTTTACAGAAAGAAAACAGCTACCAATTCCCTTTTACATCAACAAAGTTCCCATTTTCCACCCACCATTCAAAACATCCCCAAAGGGGAATTTCTTTGACTCAAAAGAAATTGCTCAAGCAAGGAGGTTTACCAGGAGAAATGTAAAGACCTCACCAACAGACTCAAAGAACGAGGCTACAGCTCAAGACTCATCAAAAGATCTAAAAAATCCCTTCAAGAAATTCCGAGAGTGTCCCTGGTATTCCATCAGAAGCCTTCCCTCAAAGAGGACAATGTTCTTAGATTCTTAGGTACATTTTGTGAGGAATGGAGAGACATCAAAGGGATCATCCAAAGACATTGGCCAGTACTACTTTCTGATAGCGACCTAGCGACGAGATTAAATAACACAGTCGATATGAGCTGGAAACGTTCGCCCAATTTGTCAGATCAGTTGGTTCAAAGCCACTATACATCACAAGCGATAAGAAATCCCTCCATCACGGGGACCTATCCCTGTGGAGAATGAAAGGTTTGTCCTCATATTTCCAGAAGTCCAGACATAGTCGACAAATTCAACACCAAATAAAAATCATGAATTATTTCAGTTGTAAAAGCACCAATGTGGTCTATTGTCTCACTTGTCCCTGGGATAAAAAATATGTGGGCATGACTACCCGCATGCTCAAGCACAGGGCTCTTGAGCACATTGGATCAGTTAGAAAAGCCAAAACAGACTCACAAAAATGTAAACAACTGACTACAGTGGCCAAACACTTCCTTCAACATCATGCAGGCTCACCCAAGGACCTTCAAATATTTGGTCTACAACAGATCAAATTAGGCATCAGGGGTGGCAATATAACAAGAACCTTGTTAAAGAAGGAAAGTGAATGGACATTTAAACTTGGAACAGTAGCTCCCAATGGTCTTAATGAACATATCAATTACAGTGTTTTTTCTTGAGTAACAATTTTGCAATCAATAGTCAATCCAGCTTCTCTTCCCCCTTTTTCTCTGCCATTTCTGTTTTCATTACTCACTCCCTCCTTCCCCCCACCTCCTTCATCCAAAGTTTAGATCACCGTCTTTTTGCAATACAACACCTCACTTCCAATGTTTCACATTACATCATTTTTCTCATTTCAACACTTCATTCCCATCAACTCACACCACTTCAAGTTTTTTTAGCCAACACCCTACACAATGCTTTCTTTTCCTCACCATTCCACATTCATCAGTCATTTATTCACTCACATCGGTTCCACTCACTTTGCACTAACCTATCATACATTCATAATTCCATCCAACAGTCACCTTCTCCTTATAACACTTTTCATCATCCAAATTTTTTTTTCATCCTCACACCTTCCCCCCCATTCACCTTTCCCTTCAAAAACCCCCTCTTCCCCCCCCTTTTTCCATCATTATCTTTTTAACTATACCACATGCTTCACACGACGTTCACTAGTGTCCACCCCCCCCCACTCACTCGTGCCCCCCCTCCCCCACTCTCTCCCCCCTTATTAACCCCCTCCTCTTTCCATTGCACAGCAGCACCATCTTTACACGGTCCGGGTAGACAAAATAAAAATAAAATAATTTTATATTTCTCTCTATCAATCCCACACTTTCTCTATAATCACAGAATAACAGCGCCCAGCAACAACTTTGCCCTTTCTCTTTCCTTCAGCCACCAATATCTTAATTAATTCTTTATATTTTTCTTACTCTTTATTTTTCCATATTTTTTTATTTTTACATTTCTTCATTCATCATTTCTTTCATTTTTTTCATTATTCATTAATTATCACTATTTATTATCAATTATTATCCATCCTTTATTATCATTGTTTATATCTCACATGGAAGTTCCACAAAACCATGCCTTATATAGAATAAGTTTGACACCCATTAGTAATTTTATCATATTATAATTGCAACAAAAATTCTCTTACCTTTCCTAATCTTTTTTTATTGTTTACCTTCCTAACTGAATCATGCCATTGTAATGCTTAAGATATTTCACACCAGCTTTGCATTTCAGTATAATTACATCCATTAGTTCTATTGTCTCTGCACCTTCAGTAATTAGAACCCCAGCATGCCATCATAATAGTGGCTCCGTTTCTGGCTATCCATAGGTTAATTTACAAGTCAATCAAGTCGATCAGCAAGGAGATTGGCTGCAGTGTCTGTTAAGAAACACACGGAGGGCTCACAGATCAGACGATTCTGTGAACAATAAATACTCAGAGAAGCGCTACCATTGAACAGTCTAATAAGATTTATTATTAAAAATAATTGACACAATCTCAATAAAATAAACCACTTATCCTGGAATGTTCAACATACAGTGTACACCAACCATTTAATAATTCCAAATAGTCACCCTTAAGAGGAACATAACCACTTAATTTCCAATAGATGCTGCAGCAATTATAATATACTAGTACTTAAAAGGTTAAGCTCCATGCATGGGCTAATTGATTCATATGGGTTCCTTAGATAATGTTTGGGAAGTCCATCCACAGTGAAGCGTTATATAATGTTAATCAGCTTGTATGTTACAGTCTTATCCAGATCACGGCAGACTTTCTGTGGGTAGCTTAATTATGCAAATTTCCATAAATATGCAGTGATAATTTGGCTGAATCACTGATTGTGCAGTCTCATGTGATAAAGCTTACCCGACTTTTAAATGAATGAAGTTTCCTTTTGGTACCTTTCCTGTAGTGGGCGCCGGCTGCCCTTACCGCTAAACAGCGGCACAGCAGAAGGTGTCGGTCACACTGTTGAAGGCTGCGCTTCACGGAGCCACTTCAGAGCGCGGCTAATCAAGACCAGAGAGCCGTTCGCGGCTGATCAAAGTCAGGAGCCGTGCGCTCGTGCTTCCGTAGTGGGAACCGCTGAATGTGCTGCGGGTGTATTGAATGTTGAACACCCAGGATGCCGGACAAGACGTCGGGCGGGATGCTTGACGCGTTTCTCAGCCTCTAACACCGGGGCTGTTTCATCAGAAGTCTGTGAACAAGCTCCTCCCAGCGAAACGAGCGTCACTTCCGGTCCGGCACCCGACTTCCGGGACCTCGGCAATGGGGCTCCGACGGGCGGACTCCTTCCAGCACACGCCGCAAGTATAACACCGCTCCCTGCAGCGGACTTAAGCTCTCCTGGTCAGCTCTCTCCCTGTGTGCCCAGTGCAATTACAAGGGAGAAGCTGCCCCCACTCTGTGCATGATGCACAGACCGTTTCCCTGGCAACACATAAGCCGGTAACACCAATTGCCTGACGCTTCCCTGATTAACTCACACCCATACAGGGTATTCACCCTTTGCAGGGTAACCGTTTTTTCAGCTGTCAATGAGTGCAAATATTAAACCCTTGGTTACGATGCACAGATACATGGCACTTATCTAATGCAGGGAATTGTATTGTCAGCTGTCATTCTATTGGTGCAACAATTAAGTGTGTAATTACCCCAATAATGAATTATTATTTTTATCACTAACTCCACCAATACAGTCAGGCAATTATTCTTGACCTCAGGCATTCCGTCTGTAGGAGAGCTTTCACCCATTTATTATTAGAGCAGCGCCTATTTTCAAATACTCTGTTCTCATTAACTGTGATTATTTTGTCAAACAGAATTGGATACTTTATGCAATTTATTTGTAAATAGAACATCAGCTGCTTTCGCAGTGTAAGTGCTGGTTCTAATATTGAATTTCTCAAAAAGTCATATGTTGAGATTTGAGTCAGCATTTCTGCAGTATTCTCAGCAATTTGTTATTGTGACAACTATATACAAATATTTGTATCTTTCAGCGATAGAAGTCAGCTGCTTCTTGCAGCCTATGTGGTCTATCTAAAAACAAATGTATCTGTCTGCATTGTGTTACTGTGACAACAATATACAAATATTTGTATCTTGCAGTGATAGAAGTCAGCTGCTCCTTGCAACTTATGTGGTATATTTAAAAACAATTGTATCTGTCTTCATTTAGACACAGTGCTGCCTAGTATTCTTTTCGTCTGTAGAATAAATTAAAAGTTTTAATGCTTCATATACATTCCACGGTTTCATAACTTCGTCATCCAGTTAATTTAAATAAAGTGTGCCCCAGAGAGAAATACCAAACAGTCTTTCTTTTGCTTCTTTGCAAAACAACCTTTAGAAGTAAATCAGGCCATGTAAGTGGGAGGACCTCAGATTTTTGACAATTAGTTTTATATCTTGCAAAAGAGCAAAAATTTAGTTTAATATAGCAGGGATGGAAACAGTAGGGTTGGATACAAAAAGCAGCATGTCATCCACAAAGAGAGACTTCTTCAATTCTTGGTTACCTAAACAAATGCTACGGAATAGGGTGTTGGAGCGAAGAGAGATGGCGAAAGGTTCCAAAACTAATGTGAATAACAGAGACGAAAGTGGGCAACCTTTCCGAGTGCCTCTATAAATGGTAAAATAGGGTAAAATATTTTGAGATAAAATTGTAAGGGCTCATTGTAAAGGCTTATATTTTAAAGTGTTGCTTGGATTTGTAAGTGTATGTGAGTTGGTAACAGCAAAAGCAGGCGCTGGAAGCCGAGTGAAAAGGAGGTGCAGTGAGCTGGAACAACTGCAACTGCTAAGTGGAGTATCGGTGCCGCAGGAGAGGTCCCACTCAGCGGGGGCACTGGAGTACTATGGCTGCATAAACGTGAAGGACCAAGATCCGCACAAAGATAGGTAAGTATAAGCCAGCTTAATTATTGTATAAGTGAGATTGCTTGTCTTCTACTTTTTATTTTTGCTGCTTTTTCTTTAAGAGTAACAGGGAGTTAGACCTTACAAACAATATGGGAGGGGCTGTGATTGGGGACCTCACTCAGTGCATGTCGTGCAAGATGTGTGCACACCTGGAGCTACTGGCCCAGTGTGATTACATCTGCACAAGGTGTGTGCGAACGGTTGCCCTGGAAGCCCAGGTAACTGATCTAGAGCAAACCGTTACGCGACTGAGGGAGATTCACAATCTCGAGTGAAGTTTAGCCAGAACAGTGGAGGAGTTGCGGGAGGGGTCACTGGTAGTAGAGGATGATGATCAGGTAGCCAGCTGGGTCACAGTTTGAAGGAAGAAAAAGAAGGGGAGGCTCGACATCTCCGAACTACCAAAACCCGAACAAATTTGCCCGACTGGACGAGGAATCGGAGGATGATAGTGAAGAAATGACGGTGCTGGCGGAGACTGCTCCCTCTAGCATCCAGAGGAGCTGTACCTCTGGCGCAGTTGGAATAAAAGATAGTGAGGTACCTGGTCAGATTGTGGTGGTAGGGGATTCTATAATCAGGAAGGCAGATAGGGCAATCTGCTACCGGGACTGTGATCGCCGTACAGTCTGTTGTCTCCCGGGTGCTCGGGTACGGAACATCGCGGACCGGGTAGATAGATTGTTGAGAGGGGCTGGGAAAGACCCGGCGGGCTTGGTGCACGTTAGCACCAATGACAAAGTTAGCGGAGGGTGGGATGTCCTTAAGAAAGACTATAGGGACTTAGGAAAGAAACTTAAGGCAAGGACATCTAAGGTAATATTCTTCAAAATATTACCCATGCCACGTGCTAGTCCAGGGAGGCAGAGGGAGATTAGGGAGGTAAATGTGTGGCTTAGGGATTGGTGCAGGAAAGAGGGGTTTGTGTTCCTGGAACACTGGGCGGACTTCTCAGGCGCCATCTCTTTTGTCGTGACGGATTGTACCTGACTGAGGAAGGGGCAGCGGTGCTGGGGGGAAGAATGGTTAGAAGGTTGGAGATTTTAAACTAGGAGCCTGGGTGGGGTTTAGCTAGAAACTACAGGTCATGCAGTGAGAATAGTGGGGATTGCGGTAGTAAACGAAATGGAGGAGAAGTTGGGGGGAGGGTAAGAGCAGGCGGTAAGGTTACTAACATGGGAATTAAAAGAGATTTTACCAAAGCACTAACCAATGACGATTACAGGTCATCATTGCTACATAAGGTGAAAGATGTCCCTAACGCAAGGGTAAATACGTATCTTAGTTGTATGTATGTAAACGCTAGAAGCATTACTGGCAAAAAGGGCGAACTAGAAATACTTGCAGCAAGCAAACAGTATGATATTATAGGCATTACTGAAACTTGGTGGAACGAATTTCGTGATTGGACAGTCAATCTAGAGGGCTATACACTGTTTAGGAGAGACAGACTAAATAAAAAGGGTGGAGGGGTGTGTTTATGTAAAGCCGTTTTTAAAACCTGATATACGGGAAGATATTCAGGAGGGGACTGTAGACACTGTCAAGATATTATGGGTAGAAATTGCATGCGGGGACAAAGGAATAAAAAAGTTAGTATTGGGTGTATGCTATAGGCCACCTGGTATCAACGTATCTGATGAGGAATTGTTACTAAAGCAAATTGGAAGAGCAGCAGGAGTAGGAGACATAGTAGTGATGGGAGATTTTAACTATCCAGAGATGAACTGGAAAAACGATTCATGTGATACTGCTAGGGGCAATATGTTTTTAAACACACATAATGATAACTACTTAGTTCAACTAATTGAGGAACCAACTAGGTACAATGCAATCTTAGACCTGGTATTAACAAACAATGGGGATTTGGTATCAGGTATTACAGTAGGGGAACCCATAGGAAACAGCGACCACAATATGGTCACATTCAATATCAGTTTTCATAAACAGCCTTATACTGGCTCAACTAGGACTCTAAACTTTAGCAAAGCAAATTTTGAAAAGATGAGGGTATTTTTCAGGGATATTGAATGGGAAGGTTTGTTTTTAGGAAAAAAAAATTGGGAGAAATGGGAGGTACTAAAATTCCTGCTAGCTAAAAATACACTCAAATTTATTCCTACGAGCAGCAAAAAAAGGAATAAAATTCAAACCAATGTGGCTTAACAAAAAGATAAGGGAATTTATGGGCAAGAAAAGTCGAGCATTTAAAAAATACGAATCTGACGGGGAAGCAGAGTCATTTCAGCACTATAAGGAATGTAACAAAATTTGCAAAAAGGAAATAAGAGCTGCTAAAGTAGAAACTGAAAAACTAGTAGCAAAGGAAAACAAAGTGAATCCCCAAAAATTCTTTAAATACATTAATAGCAAGAGATTAAAGAAGGAGAGTATAGGCCCTTTAAAAGACAAGTTGGGAGTATTAAGCAAAAATGATAATGACGTAGCGGACACACTAAATGAGTTTTTTTCAACAGTATTAGAGACGACCCAATTCGGGGACTAACACATAATCTCAATAATGAGAATATCACACTGATAGGTACTTATTTAAGCGAGGAATTAGGCTGTGACCGATTAAAACATTTAAAGATTAATAAATCACCAGGTCCCGATGGTATTCAGTGAAGGAAAAAACAATGGTTCCCTAATGCACACTGAGTGAATAATATTCCTACATAATAGTCAGATAATACGGAGATCTTGGTTGCGTATATCTGCAGATATAGGGTTAAGCCCCCAGGCCGATCGACAAGGCCTCTCCGTCACTGGGGGTCCCTAATATTAGGTATGGGTCCGGGGTGCAGGACCCCATAATGTCGGCACAGGTCGGCTACCCCAGGTCAGCACACAGGTGAGAGTTAATAGGGTTAATAAGAAGCACAGAAGTGCTATGTGAGTGGTGTGATTAAAATAATACAAAAATATATACAAAATGATAGGGAAACTCATAAGTGTTAGGGTGTGCCGACCTGAAGCAGCCCAGCGATACCTACACAGGGGCCACCACACCCCACACCCACCCCACAAATAATTCCAAATATGTCTGGGTTGAATTCCCAGTGTAAGGCCACATGGTAATGGCTCCTACAGCATCTGAGAGCCAGCTTACCTGGGGATACCCCTGACTTCCCCCTATGGCAGTCTAGAGTCAGCAATCCCTCCTAATGCTGACCTAATGCTAATCTCAATAATGAGAATATCACACTGATAGGTACTTATTTAAGCGAGGAATTAGTCTGTGACCGATTAAAACATTTAAAGATTAATAGATCACCAGGTTCCGATGGTATTCACCCAAGGGTTCTAATGGAGCTTCACTCTGAACTTGCAAAACCGCTATTTTTGATTTTTAAGGATTCAGTAATATCAAGTATGGTTCCCAAAGACTGGCGTATAGCGGAAGTAGTGCCTATATTCAAAAAGGGAAGTAAATAAAGCTGAACCAGGTAATTATAGACCAGTTAGTCTTACATCTATAGTGGGGAAAGTATTGGAAGGTATTCTAAGAGATAGTATTCAGAAGTTCCTTGAAGTCAATAAGGTCAGTAAAAGGAATCAACATGAGTTTTTGAAGCACAGATCCTGTCAAACCAACTTACTTGGCTTTTATGAAACCGTAAGAGCAAACCTAGATCAGGGTAAAGACGTGGATGTAATCTTTTTAGATTTTGCCAAAGCATTCGACACTGTACAACACATGAGACTTATCTACAAGCTACAAGAATCAGGGCTAGGAAGCACAATATGCACTTGGGTCATAAACTGGTTAGATAATAGGGAGCAGCGAGTTGTGGTTAATGGATCTTTTTCAACTTGGACTGAAGTGCTAAGTGGTGTGCCGCAAGGCTCAGTATTAGGACCATTATTGTTCAATATTTTCATTAACGACCGAACAGCAGGTCTTGAGAGCATGGTGTCAATTTTTGCAGATGATACCAAATTGTGTAAAGTTATAAATGCGGAGGGGGATGCTGAGTCGCTTCAGAACGACTTAGTTAAATTAGAAGCTTGGGCAGTGAAATGGAGAATGCGCTTCAATACAGACAAATGTAAGGTAATGCACTGTGGTAAAAAGAACAAAAATAACACCTACATACTAAATGGGGTAAAATTAGGGTATTCTGTGCTGGAAAAGGACTTAGGTGTCCTCATAGATCGCAAACTAAGCAGTAATACCCAAAGTAGGACTGCAGCAAAGAAGGCTAATAAGATATTAGCTTGCATAAAACGGGGAATTGATGCTAGGGACGAAAGTATTATACTCCCATTATATAAATCACTTGTGAGGCCACACCTTGAATACTGTGTACAATTCTGGGCACCTTACTACAAAAAGGATATCCTGGAGCTACAAAAGGTTCAAAGGCGGGCGACCAAACTAATTAAGGGTATGGAGACGCTGGAATACGAGGAAAGGCTTTCAAGACTAGGCATGTTTACACTGGAAAGAGGAGATTACGAGGGGACATGATCAACATTTACAAATATATAAGGGGACAATGTACAGATCTTGCGCAGGACCTGTTTTTGGTTTGATCAACACAGAACTCGTGGACACTCGCTCAGGTTAGAAGAGATTCCGCACAATACGGCGTAAAGGCTTTTTTACGGTAAGGACGATACGTGTTTGGAATTCCCTCCCTGAAGAAGTTGTAATGGCCCACTCAGTCAACACCTTTAAGAATGGGTTAGATAAATTCCTAATGGATAAGGATATCCAGGGTTACAGGGCATAGTCACGCACTATGGTTATTATACAAAAGAGGGGTAAAACGTAACGGCAGTCATCAACTTCAATCAAAATTTTATACAAAATAATCCTGCATGGGAGACCACAAATAGGTTGAACTCGATGGACAATTGTCTTTTTTCAACCTTAGATACTATGTTACTATATTCTGGAAGTAGATGAAGAGTAAAGAATATTGAGGAGGATCTTTTGAAGAGGAAAGCCATAACAACGTAGGATTTAAAAAGATGATCCCACACTACCAGGTCAAGTGACTTCTCAGCATCAAGTGATGAAAGGACATTAAGAGTGTCATCCTGTATATCATCAAAATGTTGTAAGACAGATATATCCTTCCGTATATTGGAAACAGAGTTTCTACCCCAAACAAAGCCTGTCTGGTCGCTATGTACTAGAGATGGAACTATATGTTTAAATCATTCAGATAAAATGTTAGTAAAATGTTTAAAGTCCTATTAAGTAGCAGATCAGGTGATAAGAACCTGGCAGTGAGGGATCTCTACTGGGTTTAGGCAGGACTTTTCAATGGCATCATTGAAATATGGAGGAGGAGTATGACCACCTAAGATATAATTGAAAAATGCTGTAAGAGGAGCAACCAGAGAGGATCGCAAACGTTTGTAGAATTCCCCAGTAAGACCATCCAGTTCCAGGGACTGGCCGGGTTTAAGTCCTTTAATTGTAGATAGTACTTCTTGCTCAGTAATGGGTGATGTAAACGATTCACTTTGGGGAACAGAGAGTTGAGGAAAGGAAATACGGTTCCAGAAAGAAGTTTTGTTATCTTCCTGTATTGGTTCCTGCATATATAAATTTGAGTAAAATTGGTATAAGACGTCAAAAATGGCCGGTCCACTATGCACTCATTTTTCCTCTGTGTCTTGTAAAGCCAAGAGAGCAGAATCAGTTCTATCTCCTCTAAGTAAATTAGAGAGGCGTTTTCCATTTTTGTCCCAATGAATTAGAAAAATATATTTATTACTACGTATTTTGCGATCCCCTGCGTGTTGTACAACGGCATCATAATGGATTCAACATTCCTCAAAAGCCTTTTTGGAGGAAGGTGTAGAAGATTGGCGGAGGGTTTGGAATGACTTACATATACTTTCTGACTCATAGTGGTGTCTATTATGATGAGCTGTACAGTAGAGTATGTCACCCACATAATAGCTTTTGCTGCCTGCCAATACAGAAGGGAGTCACTGGAGTGTAAGTCATTAGTAAAACCATAGTTATTCCAAAAGGTTTGAAGGGAGTCTTTAAATTTAGTAGAAGATGTTAAATATGCGCCAGGAACAGTATGTACCAGAGGAAATAGAAGGGCTAATAGTAAATCAAATGAATAAGTGGTCAGTGAGGTTAAAAATTTCAGTAGCTGAGGATTTTGCTTTACATATACAGGAGTTAAATAATAAAAGATAATCAAATCTGGAGAACGACTTGTGGTGGGAAGAATAAAAGATGTTTATATTTCATCCACTAGGGGGCACAGGATTCATTACGC
Organism: Pseudophryne corroboree; assembly: GCF_028390025.1. NCBI lineage: Eukaryota > Metazoa > Chordata > Amphibia > Anura > Myobatrachidae > Pseudophryne > Pseudophryne corroboree. The sequence goes on along the minus strand of NC_086446.1, from coordinate 37,299,007 downwards.
TAGGTATAGGTTGAATGCAGAGGCATCCGGGCACCAATGGGTTACATTTTATTACCCAGCAACCCTCTGGTCTCCTGTTGCCTATACCCCCCCCCGCCAGTATTTTAATTAGTGCTGGCATGAGCACCATGAAGAGGAGCTAAGAAGCTCCATGGTTACTAGGGGCAGTGGTACAGGTGTCCACTGGACACCCGCACCATGCCCCATCACCCGACGTAGGCGGTGGCAGCACTGGTGAGCAGGCAGGTGACTTCCACCGCGGGACTCACATGAGGTGCACACAACTCCCAGAGTCTGCAACCGCAATCCGGAGCTGGGAGGTAAGAGAACGGCTCCTCTGGTTAGACTGATGGGCTGTTGCAGCGGGGATCCACCCCAGCAGAGGAGACGGGGTAAATGAGGCATCGGGTCACCTGTGCTTTCCACTAGACCACCAGGTACAGCACGGCAGAATCAGGCAAGTCCCTGGAGGTTAAGCACCCAAGTGGGGGTGGTAATGGTCTGCTGACTCTCCCTTGTCCCTGAGCTGGCTTGAAACAAGGGGTTAACTGCCAGACTCAGGAATATTTATCCTCCCTCAGCTGGCTCCTCCTATAAAACGTTGGGCAGCTATCTTTAAAGCATTGCTGCTCTGGCTGGGGAACAGTGAGGGAGGTTTGGGCCTGGTCTCCCCTATACCGTGCTCTCTGAGTCTTGTCCTGGTTTATTTCTCCTGCCTGATCTCCTACAGACTCCAGTTAGATTCTGTGCCCAGTGAGACAGGATGCACACTGAGGAGCTCTCCAGAGTTTCTCTGAAAAATACTTTTGTTAGGTTTATTATTTTCAGGGAACACTGCTGGCAACAGGCTCCCTGCATCGTGGGACTGAGGGGAGAGAAGCAGACCTACTTCTGTGAGTTTCAGGGCTCTGCTTCTTAGGCTACTGGACACCATTAGCTCCAGATGGTCTGATCGCTAGGTACGCCTAGATGCTCATTCCCGGAGCCGCGCCATCAACCCCCTTGCAGAGCCAGAAGTCAGAAGCCGGGTGAGTAGAAGAAGATCAGAAGACTTCAGTGACGGCAGAAGATTTCAGATGGCTTTTGAGGTAGCGCGCAGCGCGCCATGCTCCCACATACAAAACGGCACTGCAGGGCGCAGGAGGGGGAGCCCTGGGCAGCATAAAACCTCAATAGCGACTGGCACAAGTGTATACAATGCCTGGGCACTAAATACAGACCCCCGCCAGTATAAATATGTAAAAATAAGCGGGACTGAAGCGCGCCATGATGGGGGCGTGGCTTAGCCCTCACAGTTGTGACCAGCGCCATTTTCTCTTCACAGCTGCAGAGACGCTGAGCCTGACCTCCCACACTGCTGTACAAGTAACAGGGTGCAAAACGGGGGGGGGGGGCAAAAGTGATTTGGTGCTATTTTATTGAATTTAAAAGCGCTAACAGGTCTGGGCAGTATATTACTCGCTTCAGTACCGGGATAGGCGCTGGGTGTGAGCTGGCAGAACTCCCTCTGTGTTTCTCTAACAGACTTTGCTGTGGGTCTGTCCCCTATAGCCCCAGTGTGGTTGTGGGTGTCGGTACGTGTGTGTCGACATGTCTGAGGCTGAATTCTCTTCCCAGGAGGAGGCTGGAGTTAGGACAGAAAAGGCTGTGGGAGTGACCGTGTCGGCACCGCTGACGGCTGATTGGGTGAATATGTTGAGTGTTTTGAATGCCAATGTGACTCGTTTGACTAAGAGATTAGATAAATCTGAGTCTAAGAACCAGACATGGAGGAAATCCATGGAGGATGCATTGTCACAAGCTCAGACCCCTTCGGGGTCACAGAAACGTGCATTTACCCAGATTACAGATACCGACACGGACTCTGATTCCAGTGTCGACTATAGTGATGCCAGACTGAATCCTAAACTGGCTAAGAGCATTCAGTACATGATTCTGGTGATAAAAGACGTATTACATATCACTGAGGACCCTACTGTTCCTGATACTAGGGTCTGTATGTATAAATGAAAGACATCTGAGGTAACGTTTCCTCCCTCTCATGAACTGAACGCTCTTTTTGAAAAGGCTTGGGAAAATCCTGACAAGAAGTTACAGGTTCCCAAAAGAATTCCAGTGGCATATCCGTTCCCCTCTGGGAACAGGGAAAAGTGGGAGTCAACCCCCACGGTGGACAAAGCTCTATCGCGTCTGTCCAAAAAGGTAGCGCTTCCGTCTCCTGACACGGCAGCCCTAAAGGATCCTGCGGATCGTAAGCAGGAAAATACACTAAAATCCATTTATGTCACTACAGGTTCGCTACTTAGGCCTGCCGTTGCTTTGGCATGGGTGAGTAGCGCTATTGAAAAGTGGGCAGATAACTGGTCATCTGAGAGAGATACCCTGGACAGGGATAGCGTGCTTTTGACTCTGGGTCATATCAGGGACGCTGCAGCATATTTAAAAGAAGCTGCAAGGGATATTGGCCTGTTGGGATCAAGGGCCAATGCCATGGCAGTCTCGGCTAGGAGGGCATTGTGGATTCATCAATGGAATGCTGATGCTGACTCTAAGAAGACTATGGAGTCTCTACCGTTTAACGGTAGTGTCTTGTTTGGTGACGGCCTCACTGACCTGGTATCTACAGCTACCGCGGGTAAGTCATTATTTTTACCTTATGTTCCTGCACAACAAAAGAAAACGCCCCACTATCAGATGCAGTCCTTTCGGCCCAATAAATACAAAAAAGGATGAGGGTCCTCCTTCCTTGCTGCGAGAGGAAGAGGAAAGGGAAAGAGGTCACAGGCTGTGGCAAGTTCCCAAGAACAGAAGACCTCTCCGGCTTCTACCAAATCCACCGCATGACGCTGGGGCTCCTCTGCGGGAGTCTGCACCGGTGGGGGCACGTCTCAAACTCTTCAGTCAGGTCTGGGTTCACTCGGCCCTGGATCCTTGGATATTAGAAATAGTAACCCAAGGGTACAAATTAGAGTTTCAAGACGTTCCCCCACACCGATTTTTCCAATCTGCCTTGCCAGCTTCTCTTCCAGAAAGGGAGGTAGTATATGCTGCAATACTAAAGCTGTGTCATAATCAAGTCATTGTCACGGTACCCCCGTCACAACAGGGGGAGGGCTTTTATTCAAATCTGTTCGTGGTCCCGAAGCCGGATGGCTCAGTCAGACCGATTCTGAACCTAAAATCCCTCAATTTCTTTCTAAAAAAACAAACAAATTCAAGATGGAATCTCTCCGAGCAGTGATCTCCAGTCTGAAGAAAGGAGGGGGATTTTATGGTGTTGGTCGACATAAAGGATGGCTACTTACACGTCTCCATTTCTCTGACGTCCTAAGTGGATGCTGGGCCTCCGTAAGGACCATGCGGAATAGCGGCTCCGCAGGAGACTGGGCAAAACTAAAGAAAGCTTTAGGACTACCTGGTGTGCACTGGCTCCTCCCACTATGACCCTTCTCCAGACCTCAGTTAGAATCTTGTGCCTGGCTGAGCTGGATGCACACTAGGGGCTCTCCTGAGCTCCTAGAAAGAAAGTATATTTAGGTTTTTTATTTTACAGTGAGATCTGCTGGCAACAGACTCACTGCAGCGAGGGACTAAGGGGAGAAGAAGCGAACCTACCTAACAGGTGGTAGTTTCGGCTTCTTAGGCTACTGGACACCATTAGCTCCAGAGGGATCGACCGCAGGACCCGACCTTGGTGTTCGTTCCCGGAGCCGCGCCGCCGGCCCCCTTACAGAGCCAGAAGCAAGAAGTGTTCCGGAAAATCGGCGGCAGAAGACTTCAACAAGGTAGCGCACAGCACTGCAGCTGTGCGCCATTGCTCCTCATGCACACCTCACACTTCGGTCACTGATGGGTGCAGGGCGCTGGGGGGGGCGCCCTGAGGGCAATATAAGACACCTTGGCTGGCAAATCATCACAATATATAGTCCCAGGGCTATATATGTGATAAATTACCCCTGCCAGAATCCATAAAAAAGCGGGAGAAAAGTCAGCCGAAAAAGGGGCGGGGCTATCTCCCTCTGCACACTGGCGCCATTTTTTCTTCACAGTGCAGCTGGAAGACAGCTCCCCAGGCTCTCCCCTGTAGTTTTCAGGCTGAAAGGGTTAAAAAGAGAGGGGGGGGCACTAAATTTAGGCACAATATATGTATACAAGCAGCTATTGGGGGGAAAATCACTCAGTTATAGTGTTAATCCCTGCATTATATAGCGCTCTGGTGTGTGCTGGCATACTCTCTCTCTGTCTCCCCAAAGGACTTTGTGGGGTCCTGTCCTCAGTCAGAGCATTCCCTGTGTATGTGCGGTGTGTCGGTACGGCTGTGTCGACATGTTTGAGGAGGAAGGTTATGTGGAGGCGGAGCAGATGCCGATAAATGTGATGTCGCCCCCTGTGGGGCCGACACCAGAGTGGATGGATAGGTGGAAGGTATTAACCGACAATGTCGACTCCTTACATAAAAGGCTGGATGACGTAACAGCTGTGGGACAGCCGGCTTCTCAGCCCGCGCCTGCCCAGGCGTCTCAAAGGCCATCAGGGGCTCAAAAAACACCCGTTACCTCAGATGGCAGACACAGATGTCGACACGGAGTCTGACTCCAGTGTCGACGAGGTTGAGATATATACACAATCCACTAGAACATCCGTAGCATGATCTCGGCAATGAAAAATGTGTTACATATTTCTGACATGAACCCAAGTACCACATAAAAGGGGTTTAATTTTGGGGGAGAAAAAGCAGCCAGTGTTTTGTTCCCCCATCAGATGAATGAATGAAGTGTGTAAAGAAGCGTGGGTTCCCCAGATAAGAAACTGGTAATTTCTAAAAAGTTACTGATGGCGTACCCTTTCCCGCCAGAGGATAGGTCACGTTGGGAGATATCCCCTAGGGTGGATAAGGCGCTCACACGTTTGTCTAAAAAGGTGGCACTGCCGTCTTAGGATACGGCCACCTTGAAGGAGCCTGCTGATAAAAAGCAGGAGGCTATCCTGAAGTCTGTTTATACACACTCAGGTTATATACTGAGACCTTCAATTGCTTCAGCATAAATAGTGCTGCTGCGGCGTGGTCTGATACCCTGTCAGATAATATTAATACCCTAGACAGGGATAATATTTTGCTAACATAGCATATTAAAGACGTCGTCTTATATATGAAGGATGCACAGAGGGATATTTGCCGGCATCCAGAATTAATGCAATGTCCATTCTGCCAGGAGGGTATTAGAAACCCGGCAGTGGACAGGTGATGCTGCCTTTTAAAAGGCACATGGAGATTCTGCCTTATAAGGGTGAGGTATTGTTTGGGGAGGGTCTCTGGGACCTCGTATCCACAGCAACAGCTGGGAAGAATTTATTTTACCTCAGGTGACCACAGGTGAACAGGCGGTGTGGGATAGATAAATAGAAGAGAGAGAAAGAGACAAAGGAGAATAAAGAGGAATATAAAGGAGGAGATTGCGGAGCAAGCCGCAACCGTTGTACAAAAAGAAAACATTTTCTGCAACAGGTGACTTTTATTTTTATTTCAGCAAACCTGAATGACTAACGGTAAAAACATAAAAGGGAAGGTGAAGGATAGTTAAAACTTCAACCAAAAAGGGTGTGGCCTGATGAGCAGAATAATAAGAAGTGCCTACCTTTAGCTCCCAGTCTCTGCCTGCTAAAAACTGCCCTGACGTGAAGCTGTGCCTCCCTCACTCATCACAGTTCTCCTGGGGAACCAGGAAGCCATCAGGAATTGAATGCGAGAGACTGCGGCTTCCCATGCTGCAACATTACTGGAAGTTCAGGGTTTTGATGTGAGCCGTGGCTCCCTCTGTTCCCTCTACCCTCTATCCTGCCTATACATATATGCTTCAACATCATATGCTCAGCACGGTCTGGGCATCCTAATTGCTCTGCAGCACCAGAACCCTTTAAATTGCCTACCATTAGTGACATAGCCTTGCAGGTAATTGCTGTGGGCACATTAGTCCAGGGCTCCTGGCTGATATTTGACTGAGGCCCTCATTTCGGCTACCTAAGTGCTACTGGGGACCCCGACCTGACACCCCATCTTCTCTGTTGCCTCTCTGTGCCCAGTGTTGCGGCTCTCAGACTCAGGGGTCACTGCATCCCTATGGATTGAGGCCTGTAGACTTCTTGAATGCCAGTGATTTAGGGGTGTGGTCTGGCTAGCATATGTTTAAAAGCATGTTTCTCCCCTAATCCAGCAGCCTGGCTATTGAAAGAGGCTTTACATTTTGGATACCCCATCTCTCTATCTACTTTAGCCTCATAAACACTGTTGCTTGCCTCTGGCACTGTTTGCCACCATCGGAGCACCGCCATAGCAACCTCAACACTCTGAGACCTGCATTGGAATATGCGGCAGACTTGTCATGCAGTCCCTGCCCCCATCTCCTCTAGTGGTGCCTCCGGACTGTTCTCTCCCCAGTCCACAGTTACTCCCGAATCTGCATATCACCTACCCCCATGAGTGGAGGTCACTCTAGACCCGGCTCACACGTGGCGCATGGGGTTCGGAGTCCTGGACCTGCATCTGTGCCCACTGCCATCTTGCAGAGATCATTCCCATTGGAGCCTGCCTATCTGCGATTGCCTCTCTCGCCAAGGGGACTGACGGTATGTAGCACAGCTATTTGGATGCCACCCATGGCCTCCATCTATCTCCTGTTGGTGTCCTCCACACCTCGGCATAAAGACTCATGCCAAAATCATTGGGACTGGTGGAGGATGCCTACTACTCCTATTATTACTAGCATGCCCTCTAAATATGGCCTTACCTAGACCAATGTCTTGCTAATATCTGAGTGTCGCTTTCTGAGATTATCCCTCTAAGCAAGAAAGCTTCTCTTTGCAGTAATATTGGAACAACTTTATAAATCTCAACCCTCAGTAAATCTCAACCTAAGAATAAAAAGGGTCTCAAGCTGATATCACACACCACTTTAATAAGCACAATAAACCGTGCCCCTCTAATTCCATACCAACCTCTCCTCGTCAACTTGCTGGTCCTGACATGGATCAGGACGAAGCGCTGGCCACCAAGAAAGATATCTCTGACCTTAAGACTCTTCTGATATCTCTCAACACTGCTCTCACTGCCGAACTTCATAAGATGGCGGGAGAACTTAAAAAAGACATCTCCGCTCTAGATAAGCACAACATGGTTCTGGAAACCACCTCCTCCCAATACTCCTCCTTTCATTCTGAAACCTTCAAAGACTTGGAGTATCTTAGCCGCGAACTCCATTTCTTGAAAGAGAAGAATGAGGACTTGGAAAATAGGGAAAATACGCAACGACATCTGCATCAGGAATATACCTTAGTCTGCGGTTCCTGCTAATCTCTCCTCTTACCTTACTCGCTTCTTCATCTCACTAGTACCATCCCTATCTCCCCAGGATATGGGCATCAATCATTTATCCCACTCCCTGGTCTGACTACTCTGCTGTAGCGATCCACCTAGACCTAATGTCCCCAAGCATACCTGTAGGCTTAACGAAGCACTCCTGAAACTCCCATACTTCCAGGCTACCATAACTTCAAAACTGTCGGATTACTTTGAGACTTGAAACACTACACCCGGCATTTACCTGAACACAATATGGGAATTATTTGCTACGCTTCTCACCATAAGAATACCCTACTAGCCACCATTTCCACCCTGCCAGCCCAAATCCATCAATTGGAAGCTGACCATAAATGCACCCACTCTGCGATATTACAACAGCTTGATAAGACGAGAGGTGAGTTACATAACATCTTAGCTGAAAAAATAGGATTTTAATACCTACCGGTAAATCCTTTTCTCTTAGTCCGTAGAGGATGCTGGGGATACCATAATAACCATGGGGTATAGACGGGATCTGCTGGAGACATGGGCACTTTAAGACTTTGAAAGGGGTGTGAACTGGCTGCTCCCTCTATGCCCCTCCTCCAGACCTCAGTTATAGGAACTGTGCCCAGGGAGACGAACATTTAGAGGAAAAGGATTTATTGTTAAAATAAGGTGAGACACATACCAGCTCACACCTCAAACACGCCGCACAACATGGCATTTAACAGAACTCCAGTCAAAGGCATAAACAACGTCAGCAAGTGGCTGACTATAACAAAACACAACCCGTGTGTAAACATAACTAATAACTGCAGATAGAGTCCGCACTGGGACGGGCGCCCAGCATCCTCTACGGACTAAGAGAAAAGGATTTACCGGTAGGTATTAAAATCCTATTTTCTCATACGTCCTAGAGGATGATGGGGACACCATAATAACCATGGGGTTTATACCAAAGCTCCAGAACGGGCGGGAGAGTGTGGATGACTCTGCAGCACCAATTGACCAAACAGGAGGTCATCATCAGCCAGGGTATCAAACTTGTAAAGTTTCGCAAAAATCTTTGAACCCGACCAAGTAGCTGCTCGGCAAAGTTGTAATGCCGAGACCCCCCGGGCAGCCGCCCAGGATGAGCCCACCTTTCTGGTAGAATGGGCCTTCACTGATTTCGGTAACGGCAATCCAGCCGTAGAATGAGCATGCTGAATCGTATTACAGATCCAGTGCGCAATAGTCTGCTTGGAAGCAGGCGTCCCAATCTTGTTGGCAGCATACAAGACAAACAGAGCCTCCGTTTTCCTAAGTTGAGCCATTCTGGTGACATAAATCTTTAAGGCCCTGACAACGTCAAGAGATTTTGACTCCACGAAGGCGTCAGTAACCACCGGTACCACAATAGGCTGGTTCATGTGGAACGATGAAACCACTTTTGGCAGAAATTGTTGACAAGTCCTCAACTCTGCTCTATCTTCATTGAAGATTAAATAAGGGCTCTTGTGAGACAAAGCCGCTAACTCAGACACCCACCTTGCGGATGCTAAGGCCAATAGCATGACCATTTTCCAAGAGAGAAATTTAAACTCCCCCTTCTGTAAAGGTTCAAACCAATGTGATTGAAGGAAATGCAACACCACGTTAAGATCCCATGGTGCCACTGGGGGCACAAATGGAGGTTGGATGTGCAAAACGCCTTTCACGAAAGTCTGAACTTCTGGAAGAGAGGCCAATTGTTTTTGAAAGAAAACCGATAAGGCCGAAATTTGTACTTTGATTGAGCCTAACTTTAGGCCCGCATCCACACCTGCTTGCAAGAAATGGAGAAAACGCCCTAGCTAAAATTCTTCCGTAGGAGCCTTCTCGGATTCACACCAAGACACATATTTTCTCCAAATACGGTGATAATGTTTATGTCACGATCCGGGTATCTGGACACTATTACTTGCCTTTCAGATGTCTCTTGAGGCTGGCTCAGCGTTCCAAGGCCAGATCTCATCTGTGTCCACATTCTGCATATCTCTCCTGTCACGCTGAGACGCTGTCACAGCGGTGCCATGTTTGAATCCTGCATGGCGTCTCCTGTCCTCTGCGGCCGGCGGAGCCATTACTGTTATGTTTCCACATGGTTTCCAAACCAGCTTTCCCTCCAAGTTCTAACATGGGCGCAGCCATGTTGGATCCAATCACATGTCTCAGTTCCACCAATCCACTGCCTCTGGAAATCTGCATAATTGCCCAGCCAATGCCTGCATTGCTGCAGGTATAAGTATCCTGTGCCTGGACCAGGAAATCGTCAGTGCTTTGTTTGTCATACCTTGTTCCAGTCTCTCTCTCCTGTGGTTGTTTTTCCAGGTTCCAGCTCCTGTCTCCAGCATCCACTAAGAGACCCGCACCTGCCTACCATCCTGCGGTGCAGCCTGACTCTGCAGTCCTCCGTGGCTGATCCAGCTTCCAGCTATTAACCCATATGCTTCCAGCAGATTCCAGTATCCTTAAAGTGCCGGTGTTGTTCCAGCGGATTCCTACTTATCAGCAATATCCATTACCACCGGTAACCATCCTTCAACTCCTCTGTTTCCACGCTCCCTAGCATCTTACAGTTTCCACTCCGTGTATCATCACCTGGCTGGTTCCATCCAGCATTCACTCAGTGACTTTATCACCTGGCTGATCCCACTCAGCATCCACTCCGTGTCTTACCACCTGGCTGGTTCTATCCAGCAAACACAACAGCTGATTCAAGTTACCAGCTTCATCTATTCCATCTACTGGCATGTTCCTTGGTTATCTGCACTACTACAGCCAGGCCTGGTAAGGTTTTTCCATCAAGGACTTTAACACCTGTTCTTAACCTACCAGTGCTCTGTTACACCTTCCATGGTCAAAGTGTTCCAGGAATATTATTTATTGCCACTGTCATCATTTGCTGTCTGTTGTTACACGGAGTTTGTCAATAAACTTTTAATTTACTTTTACCTGGTTGTCATGGTCACACCTTCGGGTTTCCTTTTAACACTTACATGTCCAGGGGTCTGATTAACCTCCCCAGTTCCTCTCAGCCCCTACAACTGAGGCTTCCTCCTGTCAGCTAAAACCCTCAGTTGTGACAGTAAGCACTGACCATATGAATCCAGCCGGAGACCAGGATCATGCGGCTAGGCGATGCAAGAACTGGCAGCCCAACTTGAACATCAGGAGGCTGCACAAGGCATATCATCTGCTGTCTCCAGGATCTCTCTACGCGGCTGGATGGGATTCAAATGACTCTCCGTGAACCTGACACATCCGGTGCGTCCACCACAGTGACACCAGCTGTAACCCCACCCACCTTGCCCATTTCCATTACATGTCTTCATCTTCCAACGCCAGCAAAATTTGACGGATCACCAAGGTTCTGCAGGGGATGTCTCAACCAATGCGAAATCCATTTTGAGCTTCAACCTGGCAATTTCCCCAGTGACCGTACTAAAATTGCCTATATCATCTCCCTTCTCAGCGGCTCAGCCCTTGACTGGGCATCAACTTTATGGGAGAAGTCTGATCCCCTGCTGTCCTCCTATACTGACTTTGTGGCAACATTCAGGTGCATCTTCGACGAGCCAGGCCGGGTAACCTCTGCTTCATCTGAGATGCTCCGTTTACGCCAGGGAACACGTACTGTGGGACAGTATCTAATACAGTTCCAAATCCTGGCATCCGAACTGGCATGGAACGACGAGGCCCTGTATGCTGCATTTTGGCATGGCTTATCTGAGCGTATCATGGATGAGTTAGCTACCAGAGACTTGCCCTCCAAGTTGGATGAGCTAATCTCATTATGCACGAAGGTTGATCTACGGTTCAGCGAAAGAGCAATTGAGCGGGGAAGGTCATCCATTCCAAAATCTTCTGCTCCTCCTCCTTGTCAACCGTCTCCGTCCGAAGATGAGCCCATGCAAATTGGTCGTTCCCGTCTATCCCCTGCTGAGCGCCGAAGACGTCTTACCAAGTTCCTCTGTCTCTACTGTGCAGCTCTGTCTTACGCAATCAATGCCTGTCCCAAACGTCCGGGACTTCAAGTCCTAGCTCGCCAAGGAGAGGGCCGGCTAGGAGTAATGCTCTCCTCTCCATCTCCTCGTGATTGTAATCTCCCAGTCTCGCTTCAAATTGCTCAACGTTACAGGAACGTCATTGCCCTCCTTGATTCCGGAGCAGCTGGGAATTTCATAACCGAAGCTTATGTTAAACGGTTGTCCCTACCGACCGAGAGACTTTCCTCGTCCATCTCCTTGACTGCCGTGGATGGCAGCAAGATATTTGATGCAGTTATTTCTCTAAGGACTCTACCAGTTCGTCTGAGAGTGGGAGTTCTTCATGCTGAATTTATTTCCTTCCTAGTGATTCCAAGAGCCACACATCCAGTGGTTTTGGGCCTTACATGGCTCCGCCTCCACAATCCATCGATTGACTGGACGACTACGCAGATACTAGCATGGGGTCCCTCCTGTGCTGAGACCTGTTTGTCCAAAGTGCTTCCTGTTTGTTCTTCTTTCCCCAGGTCGTCTGATGTTCCACCTCCTCCATATCAAGACTTCACGGACGTGTTCAGTAAAGCTTCTGCTGATATCCTTCCTCCTCATAGAGAATGGGACTGCCTAATTGATCTAATTCCAGGGAACGTTCCACTTCGAGGCCGAACTTATCCATTATCCCTGCCTGAGATGCACTCCATGGGGGAGTACATCAAAGAGAACCTGGCGAAAGGTTTTATCCAACCTTCTTCTTCTCCAGCTGGCGCAGGCTTCTTCTTCGTTAAGAAGAAAGATGGTGGTCTGCGGCCGTGCATCGACTACAGAGGTCTGAACGACATTACCGTCAAGAACCGGTATCCTCCGGAAGAGTTGCTCCGCTGACTCTTCGATAGAGTCAGCGGAGCAACCATCTGCACAAAGTTGGATTTGAGGGGTGCCTACAATGTTATCCATATCCGTGAGGGTGACGAGTGGAAGACCGCCTTTAACACCCGCGATGGACATTATGAGTACCTCGTCATGCCCTTCGGATTGAGCAATGCTCCAGCTGTCTTCCAGCATTTCGTCAATGAGATCTTCAGAGACATCTTATACCGCCATGTCGTGGTATATCTAGATGATATCCTCATCTTTGCCAATAATCTAGAGGAACATCATTTTTGGGTAAAGGAGGTTCTGTCCCGTCTCCGTGTCAATCATCTCTATTGCAAATTGGAGAAATGTGTTTTTGAAGTTAAATCCATTCCGTTTCTAGGTTACATTGTGTCCGGTTCCGGACTAGAGATGGATCCTGAGAAACTACAAGCAATCCAGAATTGGCTGATACCCTTAACCCTCAAAGGGGTCCAGAGGTTCTTAGGGTTCGCCAATTATTACAGAAAGTTTATACAAGACTTTTCCACCATTGTGGCGCCTATCACTGCATTAACCAAGAAGGGTGCTAACCCGTCCAAGTGGTCTGAGAAGCTACGCAAGCTTTTCATCTCCTAAAGCAACGTTTCATCTCTTAACCAGTTCTGAAACAGCCCGACATCGACTCTCCTTTCATCTTAGAGGTCGATGCCTCCTCCGTTGGAGTAGGAGCGGTGTTATCCCAGAGGGCTAAAGATGGCCATCTACATCCTTGCAGTTTCTTCTCCCGGAAGTTCTCCCCAGCTGAGCGCAACTATGCCATTGGCGACCAGGAGTTGCTAGCCATCAAGCTCACTCTAGAGGAGTGGAGATATCTGTTGGAGGGAGCTTCTCATTCAATTACTATACTTACCGACCACAAGAATCTTTTATATCTGAAAAGCGCACAATGTCTTAACCCTCGTCAGGCTAGATGGGCACTTTTCTTTTCCAGGTTCGACTTTTAACTCCAGTTCTGTCCGGGTTCTCAGAATCGCAAGGCCGATGACCTTTCCCGCTCATGGGAGCAAGAAAATGAGTCGGAGTCTGCGGACAAGCATCCTATTATTAATCTGTTGGCATTCTCCACGGTAGGGATGGACTCTACCCCTCCACCAGGGAAACGTTTTGTGAAGCCGGTGTTAAGGAAGAAGCTCATGCATTGGGCCCATGCTTCCCATTTTGCCGGACATACAGGCATTCAGAAAACCCTTGAATTTATTTCTAGGTCCTACTGGTGACCAACTCTGAAGAAGGACGTCATGGAGTTTATTGCTTCTTGCCCGAAGTGTGCCCAACACAAAGTCTCCCGCCAGTCGCCTGCAGGGCAACTGGTTCCATTATCTGTTCCCCGTCGACCGTGGACCCATTTGTCGATAGACTTTGTTACAGACCTGCCTATGTGCAACAAGTTTAATACCGTCTGGGTGGTAGTTGACCAGTTCACCAAGATGGCACATTTCATACCCCTCACCGGTCTTCCATCAGCTTCCAAGTTGGCTCAAGTGTTTATCCAAGAGATCTTCCGACTTCACGGTCTTCCTGAAGAGATCATCTCCGATCGTGGAGTACAATTCGTAGCCAAATTTTGGCGAAGTTTGTGTCAAGCCCTCCAAGTCAAGTTAAAGTTTTCTACAGCTTACCATCCTCAGACCAATGGTCAGACCGAGAGGGTGAATCAGGACTTGGAGGCCTTCCTCCGCATTTATGTGTCTTCCTCCCAAGATGACTGGGTTCAACTCCTTCCCTGGGCCAAGTTTAGCCACAACAATCAATACCATTCCTCATCTTCTTCAACACCATTCTTCATCAACTATGGATTCCACCCTAAAGTTCCAGAATTCCAACCGCTTCCAGCGACTTCTGTTCCTGCAGTGGATGTCACCTTGCGTCAGTTTTCAAATAACTGAAATAATGTCCGCACGGCCCTGCTTAAAGCCTCATTCAGGTACAAGAAGTTTGCCGATAGGAAGCGTAGAGCGGTTCCTGCTCTCAAGGTGGGTGATCGTGTATGGTTGTCCACGAATAATTTGAGGTTGAGAGTTCCCAGCATGAAATTTGCACCTCGTTTCATCGGTTCTTTTAAAATTTAACAAGTCATCAATCCTGTTGCTTACAGACTCCAGTTACCTCCCTTCTTGAAAATACCCAGGACATTCCATGTTTCCCTGTTGAAACCGCTGATCCTGAATCGGTTTCATTCTGCACTTCCTCCAGCTCCTAAAGTTCAGACTCAACGGGGAGTCGAGTATGAGGTGGCCAAGATTCTGGACTCATGTTTCCGTTACGGTCAGTTGCAGTATCTTATTGACTGGAAGGGCTATGGTCCTGAAGAACGCTCTTGGACCAATGCCTCAGATGTCCATGCTCCTGTCTTGGTCCGGAATTTCCACTCAAAGTTTCCTCTAAAGCCTAAGAAGTATCCTGGGGCCACTCCTAAGGGGGGGGGGGTGCTGTCACGATCCATCTGTGTCCACATTCTGCATATCCCTCCTGTCACGCTGAGACGCTGTCACAGCGGCGCCATGTTTGAATCCTGCATGGCATCTCCTGTCCTCTGCGGCCGGCGCCGCCATTACTGTTATGTTTCCACATGGTTTCCAAACCAGCTTTCCCTCCAAGTTCTAACATGGGCGCAGCCATGTTGGATCCAATCACATGTCTCAGTTCCACCAATCCACTGCCTCTGGAAATCTGCATAATTGCCTAGCCAATGCCTGCATTGCTGCAGGTATAAGTATCCTGTGCCTGGGCCAGGAAATCGTCAGTGCTTTGTTTGTCATACCTTGTTCCAGTCTCTCTCTCCTGTGGTTGTTTTTCCAGGTTCCAGCTCCTGTCTCCAGCATCCACTAAGAGACCCGCACCTGCCTACCATCCTGCGGTGCAGCCTGACTCTGCAGTCCCCCGTGGCTGATCCAGCTTCCAGCTATTAACCCATCTGCTTCCAGCAGCCTGCTTCCAGCAGATTCCAGTATCCTTAAAGTGCCGGTGTTGTTCCAGCGGATTCCTACTTATCAGCAGTATCCACTACCACCGGTAACCATCCTTCAACTCCTCTGTTTCCACGCTCCCTAGCATCTTACAGTTTCCACTCCGTGTATCATCACCTGGCTGGTTCCATCCAGCATTCACTCAGTGACTTTATCACCTGGCTGATCCCACTCAGCATCCACTCCGTGTCTTACCACCTGGCTGGTTCTATCCAGCAAACACAACAGCTGATTCAAGTTACCAGCTTCATCTATTCCATCTACTGGCATGTTCCTTGGTTATCTGCACTACTACAGCCAGGCCTGGTAAGGTTTTTCCATCAAGGACTTTAACAGCTGTTCTTAACCTACCAGTGTTCTGTTACACCTTCCATGGTCAAAGTGTTCCAGGAATATTATTTATTGCCACTGTCATCATTTGCTGTCTGTTGTTACACGGAGTTTGTCAAACTTTTAATTTACTTTTACCTGGTTGTCATAGTCACACCTTCGGGTTTCCTTTTAACACTTACATGTCCAGGGGTCTGATTATGTTAGGGTCTCCTGCCCTGTGCTGCCACGTCGTCATGGCAACTGGGAGACAAGTGCTAGCGGAGTAACCTGAGCGCAGCCGATACTCCGGTTCGGGTCTTTTGCTGTGCAGTGGTTACAGGCTTTGTGCACGGCAGGGGATCCGGTGCTGGTTTTTGTGCTCACAGTCTGTGAGGTCTGAGTGGGGCGTGGACAGCACCTGCTATATAAACCCTCTTCTCAGGTTAAGCAGATGCTGCTGAATCTTTGTTGGCTAGTCAGTTCCTGAAAGTTAGCCAGTACTGTGTAACTTATTTGTTGCTTACTGCAAATAGGCCTTGGGATTTGGTACTACACTCTGCCAATCCAGACCTAGCAGTAAGACTGGAGTCAGTCGTTTAACTTGCTGGGGTTCTTTTGCTACTCTGTGAACTTAGCAAGTTTGCGGCTGTATTCTCAGACTTGCCTGCCAAAATCCTTTCTCACTGTGCAAGGTGTTCAGGTGTGCAAGTGAGGACTAGGATTGTGGAGACTCTCCTTGTGTCTATTATTCCATCTCTGACTAAGGAGTTTACTGCCACACCCGTTGGTAACCCTTTAGGGTTTTGCTGTTGCCCTTAGCAACAGCATTTCGGGTTCTCTATGTATTAAAACACAACATCTCGCTTCTTTCCATCTGAGCATTCCTAATACTAGGGAGACACCCAGTTTCTTAGCCTCTGGGCTTCTCTGTTCACTTTGTGTTTATTTTGTTACCCTATCACCTTCTGTGTACGTAATGTCATATTCCCCAGTCTGTCTGTGAGTTCATTTGTTTTGCATCCCTCTCCATTCAGACACCAGTACATTCCTGCAGGCACTGGTGTGCATAACATATTCAGCAGCCCAATACTCCTGTTGAAATTTTGTGGGAATATGGAGCATACCCCTCAAAATACTTTGCAACAGGTGGTCGATCAGGTGCAGGTGTTGACTCGACAATTTAATGATTTGTCCATTAAAATGCACACCTCCCAGGCCGCTGGCGGAGCTCCCGCAGCAGCAGCACCTTCAGGGGTTAAGGAGCCCAAAGTAAATCTCCCGGATCGTTTTTCTGGAGATCGCTCGCAGTTCTTTTGTTTCAAGGAGAGCTGCAAGCTATATTTCCAGCTTAGGCCTCAGTCTTCTGGGTCAGAGATTCAGCGGGTGGGCATAGTGATTTCCTTGCTACAAGGAGACCCACAGGTCTGGGCATATAGGTTGCAGCCTGACTGTCCGTCGCTTAAAAGTGTTGATGCTTCTTTTACGGCACTGGGCATGTTGTATGATGACCCTGACAAGACGGCCTCAGCCGAGGCTCAGATTTCGATCCTTAAGCAAGGGCGAAGGCCAGTTGAGGTTTACTGTACAGAGTTTCGGAGGTTGGCCCATGATACCCAGTGGAATGACCCAGCCCTGAGACACCAGTACCGAAGAGGTCTTTCTAACCAGATAAAAGACCAACTGGTACAATATCCCTTGCCTGATAGCTTGGATCAGCTCATGCAGTTATCCATCCGGGTGGATAGACGGCTGAGAGAGCGTAGGCTTGAAAGGGAGACTGAGGTTTCCTTCTTTCCCAAGGGAACAAAAAAGGGGAAAGAACTGGGATGAAGGGTGGGAGGGGGAGGGGAGAGGTAAAGTCAGTTGCACAGGATAAGAATTTATAGAAGAAACCCCTAATTCGTATATCTCATTAGTTGTTCATATTTTGAAGGGGGTGCTACCACAGATCATATTGTAGATATGCAGCAAGGGGAAAGGAAAGGATCGGTCTTAGGTGCACAAATTTTAAAATATAACTTTTAATTATTGCCGTTAATTTTTTTTTATTTATTTAACACTGTATTGTAGCGTATTCTACTGAGTAGCTAAAATGCGAAATATTAAAACCACAAATAACAAATATGTGAAAGTATAACAACACTGTGAATTACAGAAAAAGAAAATAAACATAGATTTAAAAAAACTGAGCGTCTGTTTGGTGTCTGTTCTGTTATATCACTGTTTTTATGTATATCAGTAATATTTCATGTTTGTGTTACACATAGATATATTTGTATTCGAATGGTAGCCTCAATGCTTAGAAGAGTGTTTCTAACACTTCAATGTTTGGATGAATGTTTCTGGCACAGAGCCCGGATTCTATGACTGGAACATATGTTGCAATCTTGAAAGATGTAATAAATTGTTCCTGTGTTCATTAATTTGTTGCTAGTCACTCAAACTTACAGGATCAGTCACACATATATTTTGTGTGCCGTCACTCTCGTTAATTTAAAAGACCGTTATAAACAAATAGTGCACCCTATAGTTATAGTATCAAATCCCCATATAAATTTCACTAATATATAAATCTCCGTGTGATAGTATATCTCCTTTCAGAAATTGTCGGATTCTCAAACGTTTTATTTAAGATATAACATTCCACTGTTAGTTCACCTCTCACTTATAGTGTCAGGTGTCTGTCTTGTATCATAGGATCTCATATTCATGTCCCCCTTATATTTTTGATATTTTATGATATCACATCACCTCTCACATATAGTGTCAGGTGCATTAAATATCGGGGAGTAACCCCGTAGTATTTCTCATACGTGAGATTGTATACTGGTTCGCCTCTCACTTATAGTGTCAGGCGTGCTGTATATTGGGGATGTGATCCTGTGGTATTTTTCATGTACGGAATTATATACCGGTACACCTCTCACTCGTGGTGTCAGGTGTTAAATTCTATCTAAAGTTAGTTATTCATGGATGTCAAACTATGTATCACTAGAGATTTGTTCTGATGATGATACGCCAAATTATTAATCCCAAAGAGGGGTGAGGAAAAGGGGGGGGGGTTTAGATATGATATATGGATGGCGCTTAGTTGTTTATAACAATTGTGTGATGGTCTTATACAGGAAAATTTCACAATATGATAAGTGTGTGTAGATAAATGTTAGATTGCAGTCAGATATATACAGTAGGTACTCTGCGGCTGGACTATATTCAGTCGATTACTGTGGTCTATTATGACTTGATCACTTCATTAACTCTTCACCCATATGTGTGACTCAAGGTCAAGTATGCAGTCGGCACTCTGTGGCTAGGTTAATTACTGTGATCTATTATATATGATCAGATTGTTTTCTCTTCACCCGAATATATGACTCAGGGTGACCTTACTATCCGCATTGGTAGACGTGCCGTAATTATCAGTGGTCCTTTAATTAGGGTCTGGTGAGATAACCATATAATCACCTACTGAGGGCCAGTTGCCTGTACAGATCCCTTAGGCAGAATATTGTTTATTATCAATATATGTACATTAGTGTCTAACAATTCTTTTAAGGTGAGTCTGCACTTCAGTGACGACCAGTATCAGTGTCTGCAAGCGGTATCCACTATATTCCAACTAATATGCTACCTCACATCCCGCATGTAGATTGCCTGTCACAGCTTACATGCGCTGTGTGGTCTCGCTCACACGGGAGTGGATGTGATGTCAAATTCTTCTATCACTTTAATAATTACCAGTGTTTATAGCGGTATTCTAAGAACTGGCTGTCATTCTGATAAACACATATAATCACAGTATTGAAATTGCCTAGCTAAAGATTCTTCTAAGCGATCTCTGTTATGCTAAGACTGATGTGATGTTTCACATCCCGCACGTGGATGGCCTATTGGAACTCGTATCTCTACTATGTAAGTTACGTAATCTCATTCACTCGGGATTCTGAGACCTAGCAGTAAATTCTTCTATGCTAAACACATTACATTATCTTAATACATTTCTTGTTAATTATATAATTCTAAATAGGAGAAGCAGACGCGTAGGACGCTCAGGTCCTACGTACGTTTCACAATAGCTTCGTCAGGGTAACCCGAGGCCGTTACTGGAGTACCCTTTTATTCCAACCGCTGCCTATCATCGTGTCCCGCGGGGAATTCAAACTTAATTAACCGTTACAATCCGTTACGATCTGCTGGAATTGGTATACCTATAATAAGTATGGCTCACGATGTCGTGCAAAGTATACAAAATTGTATAGAATAATGTTACAGTTTCCCCACAGTTTGCTTACCCGCGGAGGAACACCATTCTGCATCTATAGTAGTGTTTTATTGTTCTCATGAATATTGAACTATCTACGCTGTATCCTGAGAGCAGTGTCTGCCATTTAAAGGGGTTCAGAAATCCGCTCTCCAGCCTCCCTGGGCCCATAAAGTGATCTATATGGGAAGCATCTATTAGAAATATATATAGATTGTTATTTCTAACAATCTTAATGAACACTTGAATAATTGTATACTAGAGTGCTACCTTTCTATTAGTGTATGTATATTTCATATTGATAAATAGTACGTATGTACGTACATTAATGGGTGATAACGTTTGTTCTGTACATTATATAATAAAATTATGTCAATTAATTTAATTTATTAAATATTTCCTATTTTAATGAATAAATAATTCTAATCAAATAAGTGTATCAGAGTGAACCAGTGTCATATTCTTTATATATCGTGATAATGTGTACTATTGGAAAAATAAGGGTTTTGTTTGAGAGTATATTTTTTTTGAATTTGCATACTTGTAAAAAAGGAGAGGGGGAGAAGAAAAGAAGACGTGTTCTCCGTGTGTAATCAAAAAGTGACTGGGATCTCTACTAATATATAAATGTGCGTGTCATGAATTGATGTGTTACATGTGTCATTTATATATTGGGTACAAAGAGTGTTAATGTCGCTAGTGAATTTATGGAAACATGGTGATTAACAGACAGGATCGAAAATTGGTGTACCACTGCATAGAGAAAATATTAAAAAGTGCAAGTGTAAAAAAGGATGAGAAAAAGAGGTGAGTGAGAATAATAAAGGAACATTTTTTATTATTATTATTTTCTGTATATTTGTGTATCTATATGTATATATAGTGTTAAGCATAGTAGTGTTTCTAAAGGGAATACATATATAAGCTTGGAAATTGGGTAAACAACTGGTTCATAAGATTAAATCAATAATCATTCGGTACGTATGTGTGTACCTAGTGTTTGTTGATTGATATTTGGAAATAGTTGTATATATGTCCACTGTGGCTCATAGTATACTCTTATATATACAAATATAGTGATTTGTCAAATGTATTAAGATTATAGGACCTCGAAGTAGCATGGTAAGTATATGTTTCCATTGAATGGTGGTTCATTGTACTATGAACTTTATAGAAGATGCTGCTCATCGGACCCAGAGATAAGATGGTAAATAATTAGTGCATCCTTGGGTAGGTTCATATATCCTGCGGTAGGTATATACTGTATCTGATGGTATCAGAAATATTAATTTGCTCTGTGATGTCCATGTCTCCTATACCTACTAGGTATTCCAGTTTCCTGTCTGGTTGTCTTTGAGGGGAGAGTGTCTGGTCATGTTTAAGACATAATCTCCATGTCCTGATGGATTAAGCCCCTTGATTTGCGATAAAATTTCCAGGATCCATTTAATGTGGATCTTCCTAGTGTATCTTCTTGTTCAATTTAATCAATGGGCCTAGGATCATAATTTATAAAAAAAATTCTCTTTTTCATGGAGAAAAAATGGATGCTTCCATTTATCTACCTTACCAGAATTTTTTTTTAATTAATTGTATATGTGTAATAAATAAAAAGAAGTCTGAGATCATTTTGGAGAGGGATTCGTTATATGGTATATTTGTTTAGAGGAAGGGTTGATAGCTGTTGTTTTCATTGATGCCATTAGGTGTCATTGTATTAAGGAGAAATATCCACCTAGTTTCCTTTTTCAGGAGTTCGCCACCCAAGTCTCCTCCTCTGATGCCCAGAGAGATTTTCTCCATAGCAAAAAATTTTAGTTCATTTGGGGAACTATCATGGAATTTCAGAAAATGTCTGGCCACAGGTGTCAGTGTCCTAAATCTTGCTTGATCTTTTCTTGCATTCCTGATAGAGCCAACATGCTCGAGAATCCTTTGTTTCAGGGGTCTTATTGTTTTGCCTATATACTTTTTGCCACACGGGCATTGGAGGAGGTACACTACTCCTATGGTTCGACAGTCTAGGTAGTCTTTTATGTGCCATGTTTTCCGAAATTTGTCCTGGAAGGATTTTGTTCAACCATATACTGGCAGGCTTTACAGGTTTTACATCTGAATGAGCCTGTTGTATTGTAGAGGCTTCTAGTCACTTTCGTAAGGTGACTGCTTACCAGTGTGTCCTTGAGACTTCTAGATCGTCGCCAACTAGCCTGGACTTTTTCGGGTAGGATTTTGCAGAGATCATTGTCCGTCATGAGAACATGCCAGTGTTTCTGTAGAGTTTCTAAGATCCATCTCCATTCTGTATTGAAAGTACCAATGAATCTAGGACCATCAGCATCTTGTTGTTTTTTCACTTGATTAGGGATCAATAGTGAGTCTCTGGTTCTCTGATGTGTTTGTATCCTTGCCTCCCGTATCATTTTCCTGCTATATCCTCTTGCTTTAAATCTGTCAGTAAGTTCATTACACCGTTCTCTGAAGACATGAGGATTGGAGCAATTTCTCTTTGTCCTCAGAAATTCTCCTTTTGGTATCCCCTTAATCGTAGATGGTAGATGTGAACTACTGGCGTGTAGGATGCTGTTTGTAGCAGTTTCTTTTCTATACAGATCGTTGAAAGCATGCCATCGTCCTCCATCTTAATCTTAAGGTCCAGAAAGTGTATCTCTTTCTGACTCATTTCTGAGGTTAGTTTGAGGTTGAGTGAGTTGTTATTCAGTTTTAGAATGAATTCCTCCAGGGTGTCTTTCTGCCCTTCCCACAGTAAGGTAGATAAATGGAAGCATCCATTTTTTCTCCATGAAAAAGAGAATTTTTTTTATAAATTATGATCCTAGGCCCATTGATTAAATTGAACAAGAAGATACACTAGGAAGATCCACATTAAATGGATCCTGGAAATTTTATCGCAAATCAAGGGGCTTAATCCATCAGGACATGGAGATTATGTCTTAAACATGACCAGACACTCTCCCCTCAAAGACAACCAGACAGGAAACTGGAATACCTAGCAGGTATAGGAGACATGGACATCACAGAGCAAATTAATATTTCTGATACCATCAGATACAGTATATACCTACCGCAGGATATATGAACCTACCCAAGGATGCACTAATTATTTACCATCTTATCTCTGGGTCCGATGAGCAGCATCTTCTATAAAGTTCATAGTACAATGAACCACCATTCAATGGAAACATATACTTACCATGCTACTTCGAGGTCCTATAATCTTAATACATTTGATAAATCACTATATTTGTATATATAAGAGTATACTATGAGCCACAGTGGACATATATACAACTATTTCCAAATATCAATCAACAAACACTAGGTACACACATACGTACCGAATGATTATTGATTTAATCTTATGAACCAGTTGTTTACCCAATTTCCAAGCTTATATATGTATTCCCTTTAGAAACACTACTATGCTTAACACTATATATACATATAGATACACAAATATACAGAAAATAATAATAAAAAATGTTCCTTTATTATTCTCACTTACCTCTTTTTCTCATCCTTTTTTACACTTGCACTTTTTAATATTTTCTCTATGCAGTGGTACACCAATTTTTGATCCTGTCTGTTAATCACCATGTTTCCATAAATTCACTAGCGACATTAACACTCTTTGTACCCAATATATAAATGACACATGTAACACATCAATTCATGACACGCACATTTATATATTAGTAGAGATCCCAGTCACTTTTTGATTACACACGGAGAACACGTCTTCTTTTCTTCTCCCCCTCTCCTTTTTTACAAGTATGCAAATTCAAAAAAAATATACTCTTAAACAAAACTCTTTTATTTTTCCAATAGTACACATTATCACGATATATAAAGAATATGACACTGGTTCACTCTGATACACTTATTTGATTAGAATTATTTATTCATTAAAATAGGAAATATTTAATAAATGAAATTGACATAATTTTATTATATAATGTACAGAACAAACGTTATCACCCATTAATGTACGTACATACGTACTATTTATCAATATGAAATATACATACACTAATAGAAAGGTAGCACTCTAGTATACAATTATTCAAGTGTTCATTAAGATTGTTAGAAATAACAATCTATATATATTTCTAATAGATGCTTCCCATATAGATCACTTTATGGGCCCAGGGAGGCTGGAGAGCGGATTTCTGAACCCCTTTAAATGGCAGACACTGCTCTCAGGATACAGCGTAGATAGTTCAATATTCATGAGAACAATAAAACACTACCATTCATAAGGATAGATGCCTGGCTGAACAACAGCCGGCTGAACAGGGCTTTATTAGAAGGGCTTTTTTTAAAAGGGTTATGAAAATATTACAATATAGACTTACCCAGGACTTCTACATAGTGGCTGTATGTTTGCCATATACTGAAGGGCTGTGCCGGACCAATATGACAATTGCTCTCCTTTCTCTGCAGGTAATCTACACTACTTTGCATTTTGGATCTGCTGAGAATATATATGCATCAGTGATAGTGTTAATATAACTAGGTAATCTACACTACTTTGCATTTTGGATCTGCTGAGAATATATATGCATCAGTGATAGTGTTAATATAACTAGGTAATCTACACTACTTTGCATTTTGGATCTGCTGAGAATATATATGCATCAGTGATAGTGTTAATATAACTAGGTAATCTACACTACTTTGCATTTTGGATCTGCTGAGAATATATATGCATCAGTGATAGTGTTAATATAACTAGGTAATCTACACTACTTTGCATTTTGGATCTGCTGAGAATATATATGCATCAGTGATAATGTTAATATAACTAGGTAATCTACACTACTTTGCATTTTGGATCTGCTGAGAATATATATGCATCAGTGATAGTGTTAATATAACTAGGTAATCTACACTACTTTGCATTTTGGATCTGCTGAGAATATATATGCATCAGTGATAGTGTTAATATAACTAGGTAATCTACACTACTTTGCATTTTGGATCTGCTGAGAATATATATGCATCAGTGATAGTGTTAATATAACTAGGTAATCTACACTACTTTGCATTTTGGATCTGCTGAGAATATATATGCATCAGTGATAGTGTTAATATAACTAGGTAATCTACACTACTTTGCATTTTGGATCTGCTGAGAATATATATGCATCAGTGATAGTGTTAATATAACTAGGTAATCTACACTACTTTGCATTTTGGATCTGCTGAGAATATATATGCATCAGTGATAATGTTAATATAACTAGGTAATCTACACTACTTTGCATTTTGGATCTGCTGAGAATATATATGCATCAGTGATAGTGTTAATATAACTAGGTAATCTACACTACTTTGCATTTTGGATCTGCTGAGAATATATATGCATCAGTGATAATGTTAATATAACTAGGTAATCTACACTGTCAATTTGTATATTATAAGCTATATTGTATTGTAGGATGAAACTGTCTTGCAACTTTATATAGTTGTTAACTGCTATCTTAGTATTTGTTTTTGCTGAGTTTTATGGCATGCTCTGTAAACGGGGGTGGAATGTTAGGCCTTGATTGCAATTACTAGAGACACATGGATACTTACCATTCATAAGGATAGATGCCTGGCTATACAACAGCCGGCTGAACAGGGCTTTATTAGAAGGGCTTTTTTTAAAAGGGTTATGAAAATATTACAATATAGACTTACCCAGGACTTCTACATAGTGGCTGTATGTTTGCCATATACTGAAGGGCTGTGCCGGACCAATATGACAATTGCTCTCCTTTCTCTGCAGGTAATCTACACTACTTTGCATTTTGGATCTGCTGAGAATATATATGCATCAGTGATAGTGTTAATATAACTAGGTAATCTACACTACTTTGCATTTTGGATCTGCTGAGAATATATATGCATCAGTGATAGTGTTAATATAACTAGGTAATCTACACTACTTTGCATTTTGGATCTGCTGAGAATATATATGCATCAGTGATAGTGTTAATATAACTAGGTAATCTACACTATTTTGCATTTTGGATCTGCTGAGAATATATATGCATCAGTGATAGTGTTAATATAACTAGGTAATCTACACTACTTTGCATTTTGGATCTGCTGAGAATATATATGCATCAGTGATAGTGTTAATATAACTAGGTAATCTACACTACTTTGCATTTTGGATCTGCTGAGAATATATATGCATCAGTGATAATGTTAATATAACTAGGTAATCTACACTGTCAATTTGTATATTATAAGCTATATTGTATTGTAGGATGAAACTGTCTTGCAACTTTATATAGTTGTTAACTGCTATCTTAGTATTTGTTTTTGCTGAGTTTTATGGCATGCTCTGTAAACGGGGGTGGGATGTTAGGCCTTGATTGCAATTACTAGAGACACATGGATACTTACCATTCATAAGGATAGATGCCTGGCTGAACAACAGCCGGCTGAACAGGGCTTTATTAGAAGGGTTTTTTTTAAAAGGGTTATGAAAATATTACAATATAGACTTACCCAGGACTTCTACATAGTGGCTGTATGTTTGCCATATACTGAAGGGCTGTGCCGGACCAATATGACAATTGCTCTCCTTTCTCTGCAGGTAATCTACACTACTTTGCATTTTGGATCTGCTGAGAATATATATGCATCAGTGATAGTGTTAATATAACTAGGTAATCTACACTACTTTGCATTTTGGATCTGCTGAGAATATATATGCATCAGTGATAGTGTTAATATAACTAGGTAATCTACACTACTTTGCATTTTGGATCTGCTGAGAATATATATGCATCAGTGATAGTGTTAATATAACTAGGTAATCTACACTACTTTGCATTTTGGATCTGCTGAGAATATATATGCATCAGTGATAATGTTAATATAACTAGGTAATCTACACTACTTTGCATTTTGGATCTGCTGAGAATATATATGCATCAGTGATAATGTTAATATAACTAGGTAATCTACACTGTCAATTTGTATATTATAAGCTATATTGTATTGTAGGATGAAACTGTCTTGCAACTTTATATAGTTGTTAACTGCTATCTTAGTATTTGTTTTTGCTGAGTTTTATGGCATGCTCTGTAAACGGGGGTGGGATGTTAGGCCTTGATTGCAATTACTAGAGACACATGGATACTTACCATTCATAAGGATAGATGCCTGGCTGAACAACAGCCGGCTGAACAGGGCTTTATTAGAAGGGCTTTTTTTAAAAGGGTTATGAAAATATTACAATATAGACTTACCCAGGACTTCTACATAGTGGCTGTATGTTTGCCATATACTGAAGGGCTGTGCCGGACCAATATGACAATTGCTCTCCTTTCTCTGCAGGTAATCTACACTACTTTGCATTTTGGATCTGCTGAGAATATATATGCATCAGTGATAGTGTTAATATAACTAGGTAATCTACACTACTTTGCATTTTGGATCTGCTGAGAATATATATGCATCAGTGATAATGTTAATATAACTAGGTAATCTACACTGTCAATTTGTATATTATAAGCTATATTGTATTGTTGGATGAAACTGTCTTGCAACTTTATATAGTTGTTAACTGCTATCTTAGTATTTGTTTTTGCTGAGTTTTATGGCATGCTCTGTAAACGGGGGTGGGATGTTAGGCCTTGATTGCAATTACTAGAGACACATGGATACTTACCATTCATAAGGATAGATGCCTGGCTGAACAACAGCCGGCTGAACAGGGCTTTATTAGAAGGTCTTTTTTTAAAAGGGTTATGAAAATATTACAATATAGACTTACCCAGGACTTCTACATAGTGGCTGTATGTTTGCCATATACTGAAGGGCTGTGCCGGACCAATATGACAATTGCTCTCCTTTCTCTGCAGGTAATCTACACTACTTTGCATTTTGGATCTGCTGAGAATATATATGCATCAGTGATAGTGTTAATATAACTAGGTAATCTACACTACTTTGCATTTTGGATCTGCTGAGAATATATATGCATCAGTGATAGTGTTAATATAACTAGGTAATCTACACTACTTTGCATTTTGGATCTGCTGAGAATATATATGCATCAGTGATAATGTTAATATAACTAGGTAATCTACACTGTCAATTTGTATATTATAAGCTATATTGTATTGTAGGATGAAACTGTCTTGCAACTTTATATAGTTGTTAACTGCTATCTTAGTATTTGTTTTTGCTGAGTTTTATGGCATGCTCTGTAAACGGGGGTGGGATGTTAGGCCTTGATTGCAATTACTAGAGACACATGGATACTTACCATTCATAAGGATAGATGCCTGGCTGAACAACAGCCGGCTGAACAGGGCTTTATTAGAAGGGCTTTTTTTAAAAGGGTTATGAAAATATTACAATATAGACTTACCCAGGACTTCTACATAGTGGCTGTATGTTTGCCATATACTGAAGGGCTGTGCCGGACCAATATGACAATTGCTCTCCTTTCTCTGCAGGTAATCTACACTACTTTGCATTTTGGATCTGCTGAGAATATATATGCATCAGTGATAGTGTTAATATAACTAGGTAATCTACACTACTTTGCATTTTGGATCTGCTGAGAATATATATGCATCAGTGATAGTGTTAATATAACTAGGTAATCTACACTACTTTGCATTTTGGATCTGCTGAGAATATATATGCATCAGTGATAATGTTAATATAACTAGGTAATCTACACTACTTTGCATTTTGGATCTGCTGAGAATATATATGCATCAGTGATAGTGTTAATATAACTAGGTAATCTACACTACTTTGCATTTTGGATCTGCTGAGAATATATATGCATCAGTGATAATGTTAATATAACTAGGTAATCTACACTGTCAATTTGTATATTATAAGCTATATTGTATTGTAGGATGAAACTGTCTTGCAACTTTATATAGTTGTTAACTGCTATCTTAGTATTTGTTTTTGCTGAGTTTTATGGCATGCTCTGTAAACGGGGGTGGAATGTTAGGCCTTGATTGCAATTACTAGAGACACATGGATACTTACCATTCATAAGGATAGATGCCTGGCTATACAACAGCCGGCTGAACAGGGCTTTATTAGAAGGGCTTTTTTTAAAAGGGTTATGAAAATATTACAATATAGACTTACCCAGGACTTCTACATAGTGGCTGTATGTTTGCCATATACTGAAGGGCTGTGCCGGACCAATATGACAATTGCTCTCCTTTCTCTGCAGGTAATCTACACTACTTTGCATTTTGGATCTGCTGAGAATATATATGCATCAGTGATAGTGTTAATATAACTAGGTAATCTACACTACTTTGCATTTTGGATCTGCTGAGAATATATATGCATCAGTGATAGTGTTAATATAACTAGGTAATCTACACTACTTTGCATTTTGGATCTGCTGAGAATATATATGCATCAGTGATAGTGTTAATATAACTAGGTAATCTACACTATTTTGCATTTTGGATCTGCTGAGAATATATATGCATCAGTGATAGTGTTAATATAACTAGGTAATCTACACTACTTTGCATTTTGGATCTGCTGAGAATATATATGCATCAGTGATAGTGTTAATATAACTAGGTAATCTACACTACTTTGCATTTTGGATCTGCTGAGAATATATATGCATCAGTGATAATGTTAATATAACTAGGTAATCTACACTGTCAATTTGTATATTATAAGCTATATTGTATTGTAGGATGAAACTGTCTTGCAACTTTATATAGTTGTTAACTGCTATCTTAGTATTTGTTTTTGCTGAGTTTTATGGCATGCTCTGTAAACGGGGGTGGGATGTTAGGCCTTGATTGCAATTACTAGAGACACATGGATACTTACCATTCATAAGGATAGATGCCTGGCTGAACAACAGCCGGCTGAACAGGGCTTTATTAGAAGGGCTTTTTTTAAAAGGGTTATGAAAATATTACAATATAGACTTACCCAGGACTTCTACATAGTGGCTGTATGTTTGCCATATACTGAAGGGCTGTGCCGGACCAATATGACAATTGCTCTCCTTTCTCTGCAGGTAATCTACACTACTTTGCATTTTGGATCTGCTGAGAATATATATGCATCAGTG
This sequence comes from Pseudophryne corroboree, assembly GCF_028390025.1. NCBI lineage: Eukaryota > Metazoa > Chordata > Amphibia > Anura > Myobatrachidae > Pseudophryne > Pseudophryne corroboree. Next base: position 37,269,099 of record NC_086446.1, on the reverse strand, counting down.
ATAGTGTTAATATAACTAGGTAATCTACACTACTTTGCATTTTGGATCTGCTGAGAATATATATGCATCAGTGATAGTGTTAATATAACTAGGTAATCTACACTACTTTGCATTTTGGATCTGCTGAGAATATATATGCATCAGTGATAGTGTTAATATAACTAGGTAATCTACACTACTTTGCATTTTGGATCTGCTGAGAATATATATGCATCAGTGATAGTGTTAATATAACTAGGTAATCTACACTACTTTGCATTTTGGATCTGCTGAGAATATATATGCATCAGTGATAATGTTAATATAACTAGGTAATCTACACTACTTTGCATTTTGGATCTGCTGAGAATATATATGCATCAGTGATAGTGTTAATATAACTAGGTAATCTACACTACTTTGCATTTTGGATCTGCTGAGAATATATATGCATCAGTGATAGTGTTAATATAACTAGGTAATCTACACTACTTTGCATTTTGGATCTGCTGAGAATATATATGCATCAGTGATAGTGTTAATATAACTAGGTAATCTACACTACTTTGCATTTTGGATCTGCTGAGAATATATATGCATCAGTGATAGTGTTAATATAACTAGGTAATCTACACTACTTTGCATTTTGGATCTGCTGAGAATATATATGCATCAGTGATAGTGTTAATATAACTAGGTAATCTACACTACTTTGCATTTTGGATCTGCTGAGAATATATATGCATCAGTGATAATGTTAATATAACTAGGTAATCTACACTACTTTGCATTTTGGATCTGCTGAGAATATATATGCATCAGTGATAGTGTTAATATAACTAGGTAATCTACACTACTTTGCATTTTGGATCTGCTGAGAATATATATGCATCAGTGATAATGTTAATATAACTAGGTAATCTACACTGTCAATTTGTATATTATAAGCTATATTGTATTGTAGGATGAAACTGTCTTGCAACTTTATATAGTTGTTAACTGCTATCTTAGTATTTGTTTTTGCTGAGTTTTATGGCATGCTCTGTAAACGGGGGTGGAATGTTAGGCCTTGATTGCAATTACTAGAGACACATGGATACTTACCATTCATAAGGATAGATGCCTGGCTATACAACAGCCGGCTGAACAGGGCTTTATTAGAAGGGCTTTTTTTAAAAGGGTTATGAAAATATTACAATATAGACTTACCCAGGACTTCTACATAGTGGCTGTATGTTTGCCATATACTGAAGGGCTGTGCCGGACCAATATGACAATTGCTCTCCTTTCTCTGCAGGTAATCTACACTACTTTGCATTTTGGATCTGCTGAGAATATATATGCATCAGTGATAGTGTTAATATAACTAGGTAATCTACACTACTTTGCATTTTGGATCTGCTGAGAATATATATGCATCAGTGATAGTGTTAATATAACTAGGTAATCTACACTACTTTGCATTTTGGATCTGCTGAGAATATATATGCATCAGTGATAGTGTTAATATAACTAGGTAATCTACACTATTTTGCATTTTGGATCTGCTGAGAATATATATGCATCAGTGATAGTGTTAATATAACTAGGTAATCTACACTACTTTGCATTTTGGATCTGCTGAGAATATATATGCATCAGTGATAGTGTTAATATAACTAGGTAATCTACACTACTTTGCATTTTGGATCTGCTGAGAATATATATGCATCAGTGATAATGTTAATATAACTAGGTAATCTACACTGTCAATTTGTATATTATAAGCTATATTGTATTGTAGGATGAAACTGTCTTGCAACTTTATATAGTTGTTAACTGCTATCTTAGTATTTGTTTTTGCTGAGTTTTATGGCATGCTCTGTAAACGGGGGTGGGATGTTAGGCCTTGATTGCAATTACTAGAGACACATGGATACTTACCATTCATAAGGATAGATGCCTGGCTGAACAACAGCCGGCTGAACAGGGCTTTATTAGAAGGGCTTTTTTTAAAAGGGTTATGAAAATATTACAATATAGACTTACCCAGGACTTCTACATAGTGGCTGTATGTTTGCCATATACTGAAGGGCTGTGCCGGACCAATATGACAATTGCTCTCCTTTCTCTGCAGGTAATCTACACTACTTTGCATTTTGGATCTGCTGAGAATATATATGCATCAGTGATAGTGTTAATATAACTAGGTAATCTACACTACTTTGCATTTTGGATCTGCTGAGAATATATATGCATCAGTGATAATGTTAATATAACTAGGTAATCTACACTGTCAATTTGTATATTATAAGCTATATTGTATTGTAGGATGAAACTGTCTTGCAACTTTATATAGTTGTTAACTGCTATCTTAGTATTTGTTTTTGCTGAGTTTTATGGCATGCTCTGTAAACGGGGGTGGGATGTTAGGCCTTGATTGCAATTACTAGAGACACATGGATACTTACCATTCATAAGGATAGATGCCTGGCTGAACAACAGCCGGCTGAACAGGGCTTTATTAGAAGGGCTTTTTTTAAAAGGGTTATGAAAATATTACAATATAGATTTACCCAGGACTTCTACATAGTGGCTGTATGTTTGCCATATACTGAAGGGCTGTGCCGGACCAATATGACAATTGCTCTCCTTTCTCTGCAGGTAATCTACACTACTTTGCATTTTGGATCTGCTGAGAATATATATGCATCAGTGATAGTGTTAATATAACTAGGTAATCTACACTACTTTGCATTTTGGATCTGCTGAGAATATATATGCATCAGTGATAGTGTTAATATAACTAGGTAATCTACACTACTTTGCATTTTGGATCTGCTGAGAATATATATGCATCAGTGATAGTGTTAATATAACTAGGTAATCTACACTACTTTGCATTTTGGATCTGCTGAGAATATATATGCATCAGTGATAGTGTTAATATAACTAGGTAATCTACACTACTTTGCATTTTGGATCTGCTGAGAATATATATGCATCAGTGATAGTGTTAATATAACTAGGTAATCTACACTACTTTGCATTTTGGATCTGCTGAGAATATATATGCATCAGTGATAATGTTAATATAACTAGGTAATCTACACTGTCAATTTGTATATTATAAGCTATATTGTATTGTAGGATGAAACTGTCTTGCAACTTTATATAGTTGTTAACTGCTATCTTAGTATTTGTTTTTGCTGAGTTTTATGGCATGCTCTGTAAACGGGGGTGGGATGTTAGGCCTTGATTGCAATTACTAGAGACACATGGATACTTACCATTCATAAGGATAGATGCCTGGCTATACAACAGCCGGCTGAACAGGGCTTTATTAGAAGGGTTTTTTTTAAAAGGGTTATGAAAATATTACAATATAGACTTACCCAGGACTTCTACATAGTGGCTGTATGTTTGCCATATACTGAAGGGCTGTGCCGGACCAATATGACAATTGCTCTCCTTTCTCTGCAGGTAATCTACACTACTTTGCATTTTGGATCTGCTGAGAATATATATGCATCAGTGATAGTGTTAATATAACTAGGTAATCTACACTACTTTGCATTTTGGATCTGCTGAGAATATATATGCATCAGTGATAGTGTTAATATAACTAGGTAATCTACACTACTTTGCATTTTGGATCTGCTGAGAATATATATGCATCAGTGATAGTGTTAATATAACTAGGTAATCTACACTACTTTGCATTTTGGATCTGCTGAGAATATATATGCATCAGTGATAATGTTAATATAACTAGGTAATCTACACTACTTTGCATTTTGGATCTGCTGAGAATATATATGCATCAGTGATAATGTTAATATAACTAGGTAATCTACACTGTCAATTTGTATATTATAAGCTATATTGTATTGTAGGATGAAACTGTCTTGCAACTTTATATAGTTGTTAACTGCTATCTTAGTATTTGTTTTTGCTGAGTTTTATGGCATGCTCTGTAAACGGGGGTGGGATGTTAGGCCTTGATTGCAATTACTAGAGACACATGGATACTTACCATTCATAAGGATAGATGCCTGGCTGAACAACAGCCGGCTGAACAGGGCTTTATTAGAAGGGCTTTTTTTAAAAGGGTTATGAAAATATTACAATATAGACTTACCCAGGACTTCTACATAGTGGCTGTATGTTTGCCATATACTGAAGGGCTGTGCCGGACCAATATGACAATTGCTCTCCTTTCTCTGCAGGTAATCTACACTACTTTGCATTTTGGATCTGCTGAGAATATATATGCATCAGTGATAGTGTTAATATAACTAGGTAATCTACACTACTTTGCATTTTGGATCTGCTGAGAATATATATGCATCAGTGATAATGTTAATATAACTAGGTAATCTACACTGTCAATTTGTATATTATAAGCTATATTGTATTGTTGGATGAAACTGTCTTGCAACTTTATATAGTTGTTAACTGCTATCTTAGTATTTGTTTTTGCTGAGTTTTATGGCATGCTCTGTAAACGGGGGTGGGATGTTAGGCCTTGATTGCAATTACTAGAGACACATGGATACTTACCATTCATAAGGATAGATGCCTGGCTGAACAACAGCCGGCTGAACAGGGCTTTATTAGAAGGTCTTTTTTTAAAAGGGTTATGAAAATATTACAATATAGACTTACCCAGGACTTCTACATAGTGGCTGTATGTTTGCCATATACTGAAGGGCTGTGCCGGACCAATATGACAATTGCTCTCCTTTCTCTGCAGGTAATCTACACTACTTTGCATTTTGGATCTGCTGAGAATATATATGCATCAGTGATAGTGTTAATATAACTAGGTAATCTACACTACTTTGCATTTTGGATCTGCTGAGAATATATATGCATCAGTGATAGTGTTAATATAACTAGGTAATCTACACTACTTTGCATTTTGGATCTGCTGAGAATATATATGCATCAGTGATAATGTTAATATAACTAGGTAATCTACACTGTCAATTTGTATATTATAAGCTATATTGTATTGTAGGATGAAACTGTCTTGCAACTTTATATAGTTGTTAACTGCTATCTTAGTATTTGTTTTTGCTGAGTTTTATGGCATGCTCTGTAAACGGGGGTGGGATGTTAGGCCTTGATTGCAATTACTAGAGACACATGGATACTTACCATTCATAAGGATAGATGCCTGGCTGAACAACAGCCGGCTGAACAGGGCTTTATTAGAAGGGCTTTTTTTAAAAGGGTTATGAAAATATTACAATATAGACTTACCCAGGACTTCTACATAGTGGCTGTATGTTTGCCATATACTGAAGGGCTGTGCCGGACCAATATGACAATTGCTCTCCTTTCTCTGCAGGTAATCTACACTACTTTGCATTTTGGATCTGCTGAGAATATATATGCATCAGTGATAGTGTTAATATAACTAGGTAATCTACACTACTTTGCATTTTGGATCTGCTGAGAATATATATGCATCAGTGATAGTGTTAATATAACTAGGTAATCTACACTACTTTGCATTTTGGATCTGCTGAGAATATATATGCATCAGTGATAATGTTAATATAACTAGGTAATCTACACTACTTTGCATTTTGGATCTGCTGAGAATATATATGCATCAGTGATAGTGTTAATATAACTAGGTAATCTACACTACTTTGCATTTTGGATCTGCTGAGAATATATATGCATCAGTGATAATGTTAATATAACTAGGTAATCTACACTGTCAATTTGTATATTATAAGCTATATTGTATTGTAGGATGAAACTGTCTTGCAACTTTATATAGTTGTTAACTGCTATCTTAGTATTTGTTTTTGCTGAGTTTTATGGCATGCTCTGTAAACGGGGGTGGAATGTTAGGCCTTGATTGCAATTACTAGAGACACATGGATACTTACCATTCATAAGGATAGATGCCTGGCTATACAACAGCCGGCTGAACAGGGCTTTATTAGAAGGGCTTTTTTTAAAAGGGTTATGAAAATATTACAATATAGACTTACCCAGGACTTCTACATAGTGGCTGTATGTTTGCCATATACTGAAGGGCTGTGCCGGACCAATATGACAATTGCTCTCCTTTCTCTGCAGGTAATCTACACTACTTTGCATTTTGGATCTGCTGAGAATATATATGCATCAGTGATAGTGTTAATATAACTAGGTAATCTACACTACTTTGCATTTTGGATCTGCTGAGAATATATATGCATCAGTGATAGTGTTAATATAACTAGGTAATCTACACTACTTTGCATTTTGTATCTGCTGAGAATATATATGCATCAGTGATAGTGTTAATATAACTAGGTAATCTACACTATTTTGCATTTTGGATCTGCTGAGAATATATATGCATCAGTGATAGTGTTAATATAACTAGGTAATCTACACTACTTTGCATTTTGGATCTGCTGAGAATATATATGCATCAGTGATAGTGTTAATATAACTAGGTAATCTACACTACTTTGCATTTTGGATCTGCTGAGAATATATATGCATCAGTGATAATGTTAATATAACTAGGTAATCTACACTGTCAATTTGTATATTATAAGCTATATTGTATTGTAGGATGAAACTGTCTTGCAACTTTATATAGTTGTTAACTGCTATCTTAGTATTTGTTTTTGCTGAGTTTTATGGCATGCTCTGTAAACGGGGGTGGGATGTTAGGCCTTGATTGCAATTACTAGAGACACATGGATACTTACCATTCATAAGGATAGATGCCTGGCTGAACAACAGCCGGCTGAACAGGGCTTTATTAGAAGGGCTTTTTTTAAAAGGGTTATGAAAATATTACAATATAGACTTACCCAGGACTTCTACATAGTGGCTGTATGTTTGCCATATACTGAAGGGCTGTGCCGGACCAATATGACAATTGCTCTCCTTTCTCTGCAGGTAATCTACACTACTTTGCATTTTGGATCTGCTGAGAATATATATGCATCAGTGATAGTGTTAATATAACTAGGTAATCTACACTACTTTGCATTTTGGATCTGCTGAGAATATATATGCATCAGTGATAATGTTAATATAACTAGGTAATCTACACTGTCAATTTGTATATTATAAGCTATATTGTATTGTAGGATGAAACTGTCTTGCAACTTTATATAGTTGTTAACTGCTATCTTAGTATTTGTTTTTGCTGAGTTTTATGGCATGCTCTGTAAACGGGGGTGGGATGTTAGGCCTTGATTGCAATTACTAGAGACACATGGATACTTACCATTCATAAGGATAGATGCCTGGCTGAACAACAGCCGGCTGAACAGGGCTTTATTAGAAGGGCTTTTTTTAAAAGGGTTATGAAAATATTACAATATAGATTTACCCAGGACTTCTACATAGTGGCTGTATGTTTGCCATATACTGAAGGGCTGTGCCGGACCAATATGACAATTGCTCTCCTTTCTCTGCAGGTAATCTACACTACTTTGCATTTTGGATCTGCTGAGAATATATATGCATCAGTGATAGTGTTAATATAACTAGGTAATCTACACTACTTTGCATTTTGGATCTGCTGAGAATATATATGCATCAGTGATAGTGTTAATATAACTAGGTAATCTACACTACTTTGCATTTTGGATCTGCTGAGAATATATATGCATCAGTGATAGTGTTAATATAACTAGGTAATCTACACTACTTTGCATTTTGGATCTGCTGAGAATATATATGCATCAGTGATAGTGTTAATATAACTAGGTAATCTACACTACTTTGCATTTTGGATCTGCTGAGAATATATATGCATCAGTGATAGTGTTAATATAACTAGGTAATCTACACTACTTTGCATTTTGGATCTGCTGAGAATATATATGCATCAGTGATAATGTTAATATAACTAGGTAATCTACACTGTCAATTTGTATATTATAAGCTATATTGTATTGTAGGATGAAACTGTCTTGCAACTTTATATAGTTGTTAACTGCTATCTTAGTATTTGTTTTTGCTGAGTTTTATGGCATGCTCTGTAAACGGGGGTGGGATGTTAGGCCTTGATTGCAATTACTAGAGACACATGGATACTTACCATTCATAAGGATAGATGCCTGGCTATACAACAGCCGGCTGAACAGGGCTTTATTAGAAGGGCTTTTTTTAAAAGGGTTATGAAAATATTACAATATAGACTTACCCAGGACTTCTACATAGTGGCTGTATGTTTGCCATATACTGAAGGGCTGTGCCGGACCAATATGACAATTGCTCTCCTTTCTCTGCAGGTAATCTACACTACTTTGCATTTTGGATCTGCTGAGAATATATATGCATCAGTGATAGTGTTAATATAACTAGGTAATCTACACTACTTTGCATTTTGGATCTGCTGAGAATATATATGCATCAGTGATAGTGTTAATATAACTAGGTAATCTACACTACTTTGCATTTTGGATCTGCTGAGAATATATATGCATCAGTGATAGTGTTAATATAACTAGGTAATCTACACTACTTTGCATTTTGGATCTGCTGAGAATATATATGCATCAGTGATAATGTTAATATAACTAGGTAATCTACACTACTTTGCATTTTGGATCTGCTGAGAATATATATGCATCAGTGATAATGTTAATATAACTAGGTAATCTACACTGTCAATTTGTATATTATAAGCTATATTGTATTGTAGGATGAAACTGTCTTGCAACTTTATATAGTTGTTAACTGCTATCTTAGTATTTGTTTTTGCTGAGTTTTATGGCATGCTCTGTAAACGGGGGTGGGATGTTAGGCCTTGATTGCAATTACTAGAGACACATGGATACTTACCATTCATAAGGATAGATGCCTGGCTGAACAACAGCCGGCTGAACAGGGCTTTATTAGAAGGGCTTTTTTTAAAAGGGTTATGAAAATATTACAATATAGACTTACCCAGGACTTCTACATAGTGGCTGTATGTTTGCCATATACTGAAGGGCTGTGCCGGACCAATATGACAATTGCTCTCCTTTCTCTGCAGGTAATCTACACTACTTTGCATTTTGGATCTGCTGAGAATATATATGCATCAGTGATAGTGTTAATATAACTAGGTAATCTACACTACTTTGCATTTTGGATCTGCTGAGAATATATATGCATCAGTGATAATGTTAATATAACTAGGTAATCTACACTGTCAATTTGTATATTATAAGCTATATTGTATTGTTGGATGAAACTGTCTTGCAACTTTATATAGTTGTTAACTGCTATCTTAGTATTTGTTTTTGCTGAGTTTTATGGCATGCTCTGTAAACGGGGGTGGGATGTTAGGCCTTGATTGCAATTACTAGAGACACATGGATACTTACCATTCATAAGGATAGATGCCTGGCTGAACAACAGCCGGCTGAACAGGGCTTTATTAGAAGGGCTTTTTTTAAAAGGGTTATGAAAATATTACAATATAGACTTACCCAGGACTTCTACATAGTGGCTGTATGTTTGCCATATACTGAAGGGCTGTGCCGGACCAATATGACAATTGCTCTCCTTTCTCTGCAGGTAATCTACACTACTTTGCATTTTGGATCTGCTGAGAATATATATGCATCAGTGATAGTGTTAATATAACTAGGTAATCTACACTACTTTGCATTTTGGATCTGCTGAGAATATATATGCATCAGTGATAGTGTTAATATAACTAGGTAATCTACACTACTTTGCATTTTGGATCTGCTGAGAATATATATGCATCAGTGATAATGTTAATATAACTAGGTAATCTACACTGTCAATTTGTATATTATAAGCTATATTGTATTGTAGGATGAAACTGTCTTGCAACTTTATATAGTTGTTAACTGCTATCTTAGTATTTGTTTTTGCTGAGTTTTATGGCATGCTCTGTAAACGGGGGTGGGATGTTAGGCCTTGATTGCAATTACTAGAGACACATGGATACTTACCATTCATAAGGATAGATGCCTGGCTGAACAACAGCCGGCTGAACAGGGCTTTATTAGAAGGGCTTTTTTTAAAAGGGTTATGAAAATATTACAATATAGACTTACCCAGGACTTCTACATAGTGGCTGTATGTTTGCCATATACTGAAGGGCTGTGCCGGACCAATATGACAATTGCTCTCCTTTCTCTGCAGGTAATCTACACTACTTTGCATTTTGGATCTGCTGAGAATATATATGCATCAGTGATAGTGTTAATATAACTAGGTAATCTACACTACTTTGCATTTTGGATCTGCTGAGAATATATATGCATCAGTGATAGTGTTAATATAACTAGGTAATCTACACTACTTTGCATTTTGGATCTGCTGAGAATATATATGCATCAGTGATAGTGTTAATATAACTAGGTAATCTACACTACTTTGCATTTTGGATCTGCTGAGAATATATATGCATCAGTGATAATGTTAATATAACTAGGTAATCTACACTGTCAATTTGTATATTATAAGCTATATTGTATTGTAGGATGAAACTGTCTTGCAACTTTATATAGTTGTTAACTGCTATCTTAGTATTTGTTTTTGCTGAGTTTTATGGCATGCTCTGTAAACGGGGGTGGGATGTTAGGCCTTGATTGCAATTACTAGAGACACATGGATACTTACCATTCATAAGGATAGATGCCTGGCTGAACAACAGCCGGCTGAACAGGGCTTTATTAGAAGGGCTTTTTTTAAAAGGGTTATGAAAATATTACAATATAGACTTACCCAGGACTTCTACATAGTGGCTGTATGTTTGCCATATACTGAAGGGCTGTGCCGGACCAATATGACAATTGCTCTCCTTTCTCTGCAGGTAATCTACACTACTTTGCATTTTGGATCTGCTGAGAATATATATGCATCAGTGATAGTGTTAATATAACTAGGTAATCTACACTACTATGCATTTTGGATCTGCTGAGAATATATATGCATCAGTGATAGTGTTAATATAACTAGGTAATCTACACTACTTTGCATTTTGGATCTGCTGAGAATATATATGCATCAGTGATAATGTTAATATAACTAGGTAATCTACACTGTCAATTTGTATATTATAAGCTATATTGTATTGTAGGATGAAACTGTCTTGCAACTTTATATAGTTGTTAACTGCTATCTTAGTATTTGTTTTTGCTGAGTTTTATGGCATGCTCTGTAAACGGGGGTGGGATGTTAGGCCTTGATTGCAATTACTAGAGACACATGGATACTTACCATTCATAAGGATAGATGCCTGGCTGAACAACAGCCGGCTGAACAGGGCTTTATTAGAAGGGCTTTTTTTAAAAGGGTTATGAAAATATTACAATATAGATTTACCCAGGACTTCTACATAGTGGCTGTATGTTTGCCATATACTGAAGGGCTGTGCCGGACCAATATGACAATTGCTCTCCTTTCTCTGCAGGTAATCTACACTACTTTGCATTTTGGATCTGCTGAGAATATATATGCATCAGTGATAGTGTTAATATAACTAGGTAATCTACACTACTTTGCATTTTGGATCTGCTGAGAATATATATGCATCAGTGATAGTGTTAATATAACTAGGTAATCTACACTACTTTGCATTTTGGATCTGCTGAGAATATATATGCATCAGTGATAGTGTTAATATAACTAGGTAATCTACACTACTTTGCATTTTGGATCTGCTGAGAATATATATGCATCAGTGATAGTGTTAATATAACTAGGTAATCTACACTACTTTGCATTTTGGATCTGCTGAGAATATATATGCATCAGTGATAGTGTTAATATAACTAGGTAATCTACACTACTTTGCATTTTGGATCTGCTGAGAATATATATGCATCAGTGATAATGTTAATATAACTAGGTAATCTACACTGTCAATTTGTATATTATAAGCTATATTGTATTGTAGGATGAAACTGTCTTGCAACTTTATATAGTTGTTAACTGCTATCTTAGTATTTGTTTTTGCTGAGTTTTATGGCATGCTCTGTAAACGGGGGTGGGATGTTAGGCCTTGATTGCAATTACTAGAGACACATGGATACTTACCATTCATAAGGATAGATGCCTGGCTATACAACAGCCGGCTGAACAGGGCTTTATTAGAAGGGTTTTTTTTAAAAGGGTTATGAAAATATTACAATATAGACTTACCCAGGACTTCTACATAGTGGCTGTATGTTTGCCATATACTGAAGGGCTGTGCCGGACCAATATGACAATTGCTCTCCTTTCTCTGCAGGTAATCTACACTACTTTGCATTTTGGATCTGCTGAGAATATATATGCATCAGTGATAGTGTTAATATAACTAGGTAATCTACACTACTTTGCATTTTGGATCTGCTGAGAATATATATGCATCAGTGATAGTGTTAATATAACTAGGTAATCTACACTACTTTGCATTTTGGATCTGCTGAGAATATATATGCATCAGTGATAGTGTTAATATAACTAGGTAATCTACACTACTTTGCATTTTGGATCTGCTGAGAATATATATGCATCAGTGATAATGTTAATATAACTAGGTAATCTACACTACTTTGCATTTTGGATCTGCTGAGAATATATATGCATCAGTGATAATGTTAATATAACTAGGTAATCTACACTGTCAATTTGTATATTATAAGCTATATTGTATTGTAGGATGAAACTGTCTTGCAACTTTATATAGTTGTTAACTGCTATCTTAGTATTTGTTTTTGCTGAGTTTTATGGCATGCTCTGTAAACGGGGGTGGGATGTTAGGCCTTGATTGCAATTACTAGAGACACATGGATACTTACCATTCATAAGGATAGATGCCTGGCTGAACAACAGCCGGCTGAACAGGGCTTTATTAGAAGGGCTTTTTTTTAAAGGGTTATGAAAATATTACAATATAGACTTACCCAGGACTTCTACATAGTGGCTGTATTTTTGCCATATACTGAAGGGCTGTGCCGGACCAATATGACAATTGCTCTCCTTTCTCTGCAGGTAATCTACACTACTTTGCATTTTGGATCTGCTGAGAATATATATGCATCAGTGATAGTGTTAATATAACTAGGTAATCTACACTACTTTGCATTTTGGATCTGCTGAGAATATATATGCATCAGTGATAGTGTTAATATAACTAGGTAATCTACACTACTTTGCATTTTGGATCTGCTGAGAAAATATATGCATCAGTGATAGTGTTAATATAACTAGGTAATCTACACTACTTTGCATTTTGGATCTGCTGAGAATATATATGCATCAGTGATAGTGTTAATATAACTAGGTAATCTACACTACTTTGCATTTTGGATCTGCTGAGAATATATATGCATCAGTGATAGTGTTAATATAACTAGGTAATCTACACTACTTTGCATTTTGGATCTGCTGAGAATATATATGCATCAGTGATAGTGTTAATATAACTAGGTAATCTACACTACTTTGCATTTTGGATCTGCTGAGAATATATATGCATCAGTGATAGTGTTAATATAACTAGGTAATCTACACTACTTTGCATTTTGGATCTGCTGAGAATATATATGCATCAGTGATAGTGTTAATATAACTAGGTAATCTACACTACTTTGCATTTTGGATCTGCTGAGAATATATATGCATCAGTGATAGTGTTCGGTAATCTACACTACTTTGCATTTTGGATCTGCTGAGAATATATATGCATCAGTGATAGTGTTAATATAACTAGGTAATCTACACTACTTTGCATTTTGGATCTGCTGAGAATATATATGCATCAGTGGTAGTGTTAATATAACTAGGTAATCTACACTACTTTGCATTTTGGATCTGCTGAGAATATATATGCATCAGTGATAATGTTAATATAACTAGGTAATCTACACTGTCAATTTGTATATTATAAGCTATATTGTATTGTAGGATGAAACTGTCTTGCAACTTTATATAGTTGTTAACTGCTATCTTAGTATTTGTTTTTGCTGAGTTTTATGGCATGCTCTGTAAACGGGGGTGGGATGTTAGGCCTTGATTGCAATTACTAGAGACACATGGATACTTACCATTCATAAGGATAGATGCCTGGCTGAACAACAGCCGGCTGAACAGGGCTTTATTAGAAGGGCTTTTTTTAAAAGGGTTATGAAAATATTACAATATAGACTTACCCAGGACTTCTACATAGTGGCTGTATGTTTGCCATATACTGAAGGGCTGTGCCGGACCAATATGACAATTGCTCTCCTTTCTCTGCAGGTAATCTACACTACTTTGCATTTTGGATCTGCTGAGAATATATATGCATCAGTGATAGTGTTAATATAACTAGGTAATCTACACTACTATGCATTTTGGATCTGCTGAGAATATATATGCATCAGTGATAGTGTTAATATAACTAGGTAATCTACACTACTTTGCATTTTGGATCTGCTGAGAATATATATGCATCAGTGATAGTGTTAATATAACTAGGTAATCTACACTACTTTGCATTTTGGATCTGCTGAGAATATATATGCATCAGTGATAGTGTTAATATAACTAGGTAATCTACACTACTTTGCATTTTGGATCTGCTGAGAATATATATGCATCAGTGATAGTGTTAATATAACTAGGTAATCTACACTACTTTGCATTTTGGATCTGCTGAGAATATATATGCATCAGTGATAGTGTTCGGTAATCTACACTACTTTGCATTTTGGATCTGCTGAGAATATATATGCATCAGTGATAGTGTTAATATAACTAGGTAATCTACACTACTTTGCATTTTGGATCTGCTGAGAATATATATGCATCAGTGATAGTGTTAATATAACTAGGTAATCTACACTACTTTGCATTTTGGATCTGCTGAGAATATATATGCATCAGTGATAATGTTAATATAACTAGGTAATCTACACTGTCAATTTGTATATTATAAGCTATATTGTATTGTTGGATGAAACTGTCTTGCAACTTTATATAGTTGTTAACTGCTATCTTAGTATTTGTTTTTGCTGAGTTTTATGGCATGCTCTGTAAACGGGGGTGGGATGTTAGGCCTTGATTGCAATTACTAGAGACACATGGATACTTACCATTCATAAGGATAGATGCCTGGCTGAACAACAGCCGGCTGAACAGGGCTTTATTAGAAGGGCTTTTTTTAAAAGGGTTATGAAAATATTACAATATAGACTTACCCAGGACTTCTACATAGTGGCTGTATGTTTGCCATATACTGAAGGGCTGTGCCGGACCAATATGACAATTGCTCTCCTTTCTCTGCAGGTAATCTACACTACTTTGCATTTTGGATCTGCTGAGAATATATATGCATCAGTGATAGTGTTAATATAACTAGGTAATCTACACTACTTTGCATTTTGGATCTGCTGAGAATATATATGCATCAGTGATAATGTTAATATAACTAGGTAATCTACACTACTTTGCATTTTGGATCTGCTGAGAATATATATGCATCAGTGATAATGTTAATATAACTAGGTAATCTACACTGTCAATTTGTATATTATAAGCTATATTGTATTGTAGGATGAAACTGTCTTGCAACTTTATATAGTTGTTAACTGCTATCTTAGTATTTGTTTTTGCTGAGTTTTATGGCATGCTCTGTAAACGGGGGTGGGATGTTAGGCCTTGATTGCAATTACTAGAGACACATGGATACTTACCATTCATAAGGATAGATGCCTGGCTGAACAACAGCCGGCTGAACAGGGCTTTATTAGAAGGGCTTTTTTTAAAAGGGTTATGAAAATATTACAATATAGACTTACCCAGGACTTCTACATAGTGGCTGTATGTTTGCCATATACTGAAGGGCTGTGCCGGACCAATATGACAATTGCTCTCCTTTCTCTGCAGGTAATCTACACTACTTTGCATTTTGGATCTGCTGAGAATATATATGCATCAGTGATAGTGTTAATATAACTAGGTAATCTACACTACTTTGCATTTTGGATCTGCTGAGAATATATATGCATCAGTGATAGTGTTAATATAACTAGGTAATCTACACTACTTTGCATTTTGGATCTGCTGAGAATATATATGCATCAGTGATAATGTTAATATAACTAGGTAATCTACACTGTCAATTTGTATATTATAAGCTATATTGTATTGTAGGATGAAACTGTCTTGCAACTTTATATAGTTGTTAACTGCTATCTTAGTATTTGTTTTTGCTGAGTTTTATGGCATGCTCTGTAAACGGGGGTGGGATGTTAGGCCTTGATTGCAATTACTAGAGACACATGGATACTTACCATTCATAAGGATAGATGCCTGGCTGAACAACAGCCGGCTGAACAGGGCTTTATTAGAAGGGCTTTTTTTAAAAGGGTTATGAAAATATTACAATATAGACTTACCCAGGACTTCTACATAGTGGCTGTATGTTTGCCATATACTGAAGGGCTGTGCCGGACCAATATGACAATTGCTCTCCTTTCTCTGCAGGTAATCTACACTACTTTGCATTTTGGATCTGCTGAGAATATATATGCATCAGTGATAGTGTTAATATAACTAGGTAATCTACACTACTTTGCATTTTGGATCTGCTGAGAATATATATGCATCAGTGATAGTGTTAATATAACTAGGTAATCTACACTACTTTGCATTTTGGATCTGCTGAGAATATATATGCATTAGTGATAGTGTTAATATAACTAGGTAATCTACACTACTTTGCATTTTGGATCTGCTGAGAATATATATGCATCAGTGATAGTGTTAATATAACTAGGTAATCTACACTACTTTGCATTTTGGATCTGCTGAGAATATATATGCATCAGTGATAGTGTTAATATAACTAGGTAATCTACACTACTTTGCATTTTGGATCTGCTGAGAATATATATGCATCAGTGATAGTGTTAATATAACTAGGTAATCTACACTACTTTGCATTTTGGATCTGCTGAGAATATATATGCATCAGTGATAGTGTTAATATAACTAGGTAATCTACACTACTTTGCATTTTGGATCTGCTGAGAATATATATGCATCAGTGATAGTGTTAATATAACTAGGTAATCTACACTACTTTGCATTTTGGATCTGCTGAGAATATATATGCATCAGTGATAGTGTTAATATAACTAGGTAATCTACACTACTTTGCATTTTGGATCTGCTGAGAATATATATGCATCAGTGATAGTGTTAATATAACTAGGTAATCTACACTACTTTGCATTTTGGATCTGCTGAGAATATATATGCATCAGTGATAGTGTTAATATAACTAGGTAATCTACACTACTTTGCATTTTGGATCTGCTGAGAATATATATGCATCAGTGATAATGTTAATATAACTAGGTAATCTACACTGTCAATTTGTATATTATAAGCTATATTGTATTGTAGGATGAAACTGTCTTGCAACTTTATATAGTTGTTAACTGCTATCTTAGTATTTGTTTTTGCTGAGTTTTATGGCATGCTCTGTAAATGGGGGTGGGATGTTAGGCCTTGATTGCAATTACTAGAGACACATGGATACTTACCATTCATAAGGATAGATGCCTGGCTGAACAACAGCCGGCTGAACAGGGCTTTATTAGAAGGGCTTTTTTTAAAAGGGTTATGAAAATATTACAATATAGACTTACCCAGGACTTCTACATAGTGGCTGTATGTTTGCCATATACTGAAGGGCTGTGCCGGACCAATATGACAATTGCTCTCCTTTCTCTGCAGGTAATCTACACTACTTTGCATTTTGGATCTGCTGAGAATATATATGCATCAGTGATAGTGTTAATATAACTAGGTAATCTACACTACTTTGCATTTTGGATCTGCTGAGAATATATATGCATCAGTGATAGTGTTAATATAACTAGGTAATCTACACTGTCAATTTGTATATTATAAGCTATATTGTATTGTAGGATGAAACTGTCTTGCAACTTTATATAGTTGTTAACTGCTATCTTAGTATTTGTTTTTGCTGAGTTTTATGGCATGCTCTGTAAACGGGGGTGGGATGTTAGGCCTTGATTGCAATTACTAGAGACACATGAATACTTACCATTCATAAGGATAGATGCCTGGCTGAACAACAGCCGGCTGAACAGGGCTTTATTAGAAGGGCTTTTTTTAAAAGGGTTATGAAAATATTACAATATAGACTTACCCAGGACTTCTACATAGTGGCTGTATGTTTGCCATATACTGAAGGGCTGTGCCGGACCAATATGACAATTGCTCTCCTTTCTCTGCAGGTAATCTACACTACTTTGCATTTTGGATCTGCTGAGAATATATATGCATCAGTGATAGTGTTAATATAACTAGGTAATCTACACTACTTTGCATTTTGGATCTGCTGAGAATATATATGCATCAGTGATAGTGTTAATATAACTAGGTAATCTACACTACTTTGCATTTTGGATCTGCTGAGAATATATATGCATCAGTGATAGTGTTAATATAACTAGGTAATCTACACTACTTTGCATTTTGGATCTGCTGAGAATATATATGCATCAGTGATAGTGTTAATATAACTAGGTAATCTACACTACTTTGCATTTTGGATCTGCTGAGAATATATATGCATCAGTGATAGTGTTAATATAACTAGGTAATCTACACTACTTTGCATTTTGGATCTGCTGAGAATATATATGCATCAGTGATAGTGTTAATATAACTAGGTAATCTACACTACTTTGCATTTTGGATCTGCTGAGAATATATATGCATCAGTGATAGTGTTAATATAACTAGGTAATCTACACTACTTTGCATTTTGGATCTGCTGAGAATATATATGCATCAGTGATAATGTTAATATAACTAGGTAATCTACACTGTCAATTTGTATATTATAAGCTATATTGTATTGTAGGATGAAACTGTCTTGCAACTTTATATAGTTGTTAACTGCTATCTTAGTATTTGTTTTTGCTGAGTTTTATGGCATGCTCTGTAAACGGGGGTGGGATGTTAGGCCTTGATTGCAATTACTAGAGACACATGGATACTTACCATTCATAAGGATAGATGCCTGGCTGAACAACAGCCGGCTGAACAGGGCTTTATTAGAAGGGCTTTTTTTAAAAGGGTTATGAAAATATTACAATATAGACTTACCCAGGACTTCTACATAGTGGCTGTATGTTTGCCATATACTGAAGGGCTGTGCCGGACCAATATGACAATTGCTCTCCTTTCTCTGCAGGTAATCTACACTACTTTGCATTTTGGATCTGCTGAGAATATATATGCATCAGTGATAGTGTTAATATAAATAGGTAATCTACACTACTTTGCATTTTGGATCTGCTGAGAATATATATGCATTAGTGATAGTGTTAATATAACTAGGTAATCTACACTACTTTGCATTTTGGATCTGCTGAGAATATATATGCATTAGTGATAGTGTTAATATAACTAGGTAATCTACACTACTTTGCATTTTGGATCTGCTGAGAATATATATGCATCAGTGATAGTGTTAATATAACTAGGTAATCTACACTACTTTGCATTTTGGATCTGCTGAGAATATATATGCATCAGTGATAGTGTTAATATAACTAGGTAATCTACACTACTTTGCATTTTGGATCTGCTGAGAATATATATGCATCAGTGATAGTGTTAATATAACTAGGTAATCTACACTACTTTGCATTTTGGATCTGCTGAGAATATATATGCATCAGTGATAATGTTAATATAACTAGGTAATCTACACTACTTTGCATTTTGGATCTGCTGAGAATATATATGCATCAGTGATAATGTTAATATAACTAGGTAATCTACACTGTCAATTTGTATATTATAAGCTATATTGTATTGTAGGATGAAACTGTCTTGCAACTTTATATAGTTGTTAACTGCTATCTTAGTATTTGTTTTTGCTGAGTTTTATGGCATGCTCTGTAAACGGGGGTGGGATGTTAGGCCTTGATTGCAATTACTAGAGACACATGGATACTTACCATTCATAAGGATAGATGCCTGGCTGAACAACAGCCGGCTGAACAGGGCTTTATTAGAAGGGCTTTTTTTAAAAGGGTTATGAAAATATTACAATATAGACTTACCCAGGACTTCTACATAGTGGCTGTATGTTTGCCATATACTGAAGGGCTGTGCCGGACCAATATGACAATTGCTCTCCTTTCTCTGCAGGTAATCTACACTACTTTGCATTTTGGATCTGCTGAGAATATATATGCATCAGTGATAGTGTTAATATAACTAGGTAATCTACACTACTTTGCATTTTGGATCTGCTGAGAATATATATGCATCAGTGATAGTGTTAATATAACTAGGTAATCTACACTACTTTGCATTTTGGATCTGCTGAGAATATATATGCATCAGTGATAGTGTTAATATAACTAGGTAATCTACACTACTTTGCATTTTGGATCTGCTGAGAATATATATGCATCAGTGATGGTGTTAATATAACTAGGTAATCTACACTACTTTGCATTTTGGATCTGCTGAGAATATATATGCATCAGTGATAATGTTAATATAACTAGGTAATCTACACTGTCAATTTGTATATTATAAGCTATATTGTATTGTAGGATGAAACTGTCTTGCAACTTTATATAGTTGTTAACTGCTATCTTAGTATTTGTTTTTGCTGAGTTTTATGGCATGCTCTGTAAACGGGGGTGGGATGTTAGGCCTTGATTGCAATTACTAGAGACACATGGATACTTACCATTCATAAGGATAGATGCCTGGCTGAACAACAGCCGGCTGAACAGGGCTTTATTAGAAGGGCTTTTTTTAAAAGGGTTATGAAAATATTACAATATAGACTTACCCAGGACTTCTACATAGTGGCTGTATGTTTGCCATATACTGAAGGGCTGTGCCGGACCAATATGACAATTGCTCTCCTTTCTCTGCAGGTAATCTACACTACTTTGCATTTTGGATCTGCTGAGAATATATATGCATCAGTGATAGTGTTAATATAACTAGGTAATCTACACTACTTTGCATTTTGGATCTGCTGAGAATATATATGCATCAGTGATAGTGTTAATATAACTAGGTAATCTACACTACTTTGCATTTTGGATCTGCTGAGAATATATATGCATCAGTGATAGTGTTAATATAACTAGGTAATCTACACTACTTTGCATTTTGGATCTGCTGAGAATATATATGCATCAGTGATAGTGTTAATATAACTAGGTAATCTACACTACTTTGCATTTTGGATCTGCTGAGAATATATATGCATCAGTGATAGTGTTAATATAACTAGGTAATCTACACTACTTTGCATTTTGGATCTGCTGAGAATATATATGCATCAGTGATAGTGTTAATATAACTAGGTAATCTACACTACTTTGCATTTTGGATCTGCTGAGAATATATATGCATCAGTGATAATGTTAATATAACTAGGTAATCTACACTGTCAATTTGTATATTATAAGCTATATTGTATTGTAGGATGAAACTGTCTTGCAACTTTATATAGTTGTTAACTGCTATCTTAGTATTTGTTTTTGCTGAGTTTTATGGCATGCTCTGTAAACGGGGGTGGGATGTTAGGCCTTGATTGCAATTACTAGAGACACATGGATACTTACCATTCATAAGGATAGATGCCTGGCTGAACAACAGCCGGCTGAACAGGGCTTTATTAGAAGGGCTTTTTTTAAAAGGGTTATGAAAATATTACAATATAGACTTACCCAGGACTTCTACATAGTGGCTGTATGTTTGCCATATACTGAAGGGCTGTGCCGGACCAATATGACAATTGCTCTCCTTTCTCTGCAGGTAATCTACACTACTTTGCATTTTGGATCTGCTGAGAATATATATGCATCAGTGATAGTGTTAATATAACTAGGTAATCTACACTACTTTGCATTTTGGATCTGCTGAGAATATATATGCATCAGTGATAGTGTTAATATAACTAGGTAATCTACACTACTTTGCATTTTGGATCTGCTGAGAATATATATGCATCAGTGATAGTGTTAATATAACTAGGTAATCTACACTACTTTGCATTTTGGATCTGCTGAGAATATATATGCATCAGTGATAGTGTTAATATAACTAGGTAATCTACACTACTTTGCATTTTGGATCTGCTGAGAATATATATGCATCAGTGATAGTGTTAATATAACTAGGTAATCTACACTACTTTGCATTTTGGATCTGCTGAGAATATATATGCATCAGTGATAATGTTAATATAACTAGGTAATCTACACTGTCAATTTGTATATTATGAGCTATATTGTATTGTAGGATGAAACTGTCTTGCAACTTTATATAGTTGTTAACTGCTATCTTAGTATTTGTTTTTGCTGAGTTTTATGGCATGCTCTGTAAACGGGGGTGGGATGTTAGGCCTTGATTGCAATTACTAGAGACACATGGATACTTACCATTCATAAGGATAGATGCCTGGCTGAACAACAGCCGGCTGAACAGGGCTTATTAGAAGGGCTTTTTTTAAAAGGGTTATGAAAATATTACAATATAGACTTACCCAGGACTTCTACATAGTGGCTGTATGTTTGCCATATACTGAAGGGCTGTGCCGGACCAATATGACAATTGCTCTCCTTTCTCTGCAGGTAATCTACACTACTTTGCATTTTGGATCTGCTGAGAATATATATGCATCAGTGATAGTGTTAATATAACTAGGTAATCTACACTACTTTGCATTTTGGATCTGCTGAGAATATATATGCATCAGTGATAGTGGTAATATAACTAGGTAATCTACACTACTTTGCATTTTGGATCTGCTGAGAATATATATGCATCAGTGATAGTGTTAATATAACTAGGTAATCTACACTACTTTGCATTTTGGATCTGCTGAGAATATATATGCATCAGTGATAGTGTTAATATAACTAGGTAATCTACACTACTTTGCATTTTGGATCTGCTGAGAATATATATGCATCAGTGATAGTGTTAATATAACTAGGTAATCTACACTACTTTGCATTTTGGATCTGCTGAGAATATATATGCATCAGTGATAGTGTTAATATAACTAGGTAATCTACACTACTTTGCATTTTGGATCTGCTGAGAATATATATGCATCAGTGATAGTGTTAATATAACTAGGTAATCTACACTACTTTGCATTTTGGATCTGCTGAGAATATATATGCATCAGTGATAGTGTTAATATAACTAGGTAATCTACACTACTTTGCATTTTGGATCTGCTGAGAATATATATGCATCAGTGATAGTGTTAATATAACTAGGTAATCTACACTACTTTGCATTTTGGATCTGCTGAGAATATATATGCATTAGTGATAGTGTTAATATAACTAGGTAATCTACACTACTTTGCATTTTGGATCTGCTGAGAATATATATGCATCAGTGATAATGTTAATACAACTAGGTAATCTACACTACTTTGCATTTTGGATCTGCTGAGAATATATATGCATCAGTGATAGTGTTATTATAACTAGGTAATCTACACTGTCAATTTGTATATTATAAGCTATATTGTATTGTAGGATGAAACTGTCTTGCAACTTTATATAGTTGTTAACTGCTATCTTAGTATTTGTTTTTGCTGAGTTTTATGGCATGCTCTGTAAACGGGGGTGGGATGTTAGGCCTTGATTGCAATTACTAGAGACACATGGATACTTACCATTCATAAGGATAGATGCCTGGCTGAACAACAGCCGGCTGAACAGGGCTTTATTAGAAGGGCTTTTTTTAAAAGGGTTATGAAAATATTACAATATAGACTTACCCAGGACTTCTACATAGTGGCTGTATGTTTGCCATATACTGAAGGGCTGTGCCGGACCAATATGACAATTGCTCTCCTTTCTCTGCAGGTAATCTACACTACTTTGCATTTTGGATCTGCTGAGAATATATATGCATCAGTGATAGTGTTAATATAACTAGGTAATCTACACTACTTTGCATTTTGGATCTACTGAGAATATATATGCATCAGTGATAGTGTTAATATAACTAGGTAATCTACACTACTTTGCATTTTGGATCTGCTGAGAATATATATGCATCAGTGATAGTGTTAATATAACTATGTAATCTACACTACTTTGCATTTTGGATCTGCTGAGAATATATATGCATCAGTGATAGTGTTAATATAACTAGGTAATCTACACTACTTTGCATTTTGGATCTGCTGAGAATATATATGCATCAGTGATAGTGTTAATATAACTAGGTAATCTACACTACTTTGCATTTTGGATCTGCTGAGAATATATATGCATCAGTGATAGTGTTAATATAACTAGGTAATCTACACTACTTTGCATTTTGGATCTGCTGAGAATATATATGCATCAGTGATAGTGTTAATATAACTAGGTAATCTACACTACTTTGCATTTTGGATCTGCTGAGAATATATATGCATCAGTGATAGTGTTAATATAACTAGGTAATCTACACTACTTTGCATTTTGGATCTGCTGAGAATATATATGCATCAGTGATAGTGTTAATATAACTAGGTAATCTACACTACTTTGCATTTTGGATCTGCTGAGAATATATATGCATCAGTGATAGTGTTAATATAACTAGGTAATCTACACTACTTTGCATTTTGGATCTGCTGAGAATATATATGCATCAGTGATAATGTTAATATAACTAGGTAATCTACACTGTCAATTTGTATATTATAAGCTATATTGTATTGTAGGATGAAACTGTCTTGCAACTTTATATAGTTGTTAACTGCTATCTTAGTATTTGTTTTTGCTGAGTTTTATGGCATGCTCTGTAAACGGGGGTGGGATGTTAGGCCTTGATTGCAATTACTAGAGACACATGGATACTTACCATTCATAAGGATAGATGCCTGGCTGAACAACAGCCGGCTGAACAGGGCTTTATTAGAAGGGCTTTTTTTAAAAGGGTTATGAAAATATTACAATATAGACTTACCCAGGACTTCTACATAGTGGCTGTATGTTTGCTATATACTGAAGGGCTGTGCCGGACCAATATGACAATTGCTCTCCTTTCTCTGCAGGTAATCTACACTACTTTGCATTTTGGATCTGCTGAGAATATATATGCATCAGTGATAGTGTTAATATAACTAGGTAATCTACACTACTTTGCATTTTGGATCTGCTGAGAATATATATGCATCAGTGATAGTGTTAATATAACTAGGTAATCTACACTACTTTGCATTTTGGATCTGCTGAGAATATATATGCATCAGTGATAGTGTTAATATAACTAGGTAATCTACACTACTTTGCATTTTGGATCTGCTGAGAATATATATGCATCAGTGATAGTGTTAATATAACTAGGTAATCTACACTACTTTGCATTTTGGATCTGCTGAGAATATATATGCATCAGTGATAGTGTTAATATAACTAGGTAATCTACACTACTTTGCATTTTGGATCTGCTGAGAATATATATGCATCAGTGATAGTGTTAATATAACTAGGTAATCTACACTACTTTGCATTTTGGATCTGCTGAGAATATATATGCATCAGTGATAGTGTTAATATAACTAGGTAATCTACACTACTTTGCATTTTGGATCTGCTGAGAATATATATGCATCAGTGATAGTGTTAATATAACTAGGTAATCTACACTATTTTGCATTTTGGATCTGCTGAGAATATATATGCATCAGTGATAGTGTTAATATAACTAGGTAATCTACACTACTTTGCATTTTGGATCTGCTGAGAATATATATGCATCAGTGATAGTGTTAATATAACTAGGTAATCTACACTACTTTGCATTTTGGATCTGCTGAGAATATATATGCATCAGTGATAATGTTAATATAACTAGGTAATCTACACTGTCAATTTGTATATTATAAGCTATATTGTATTGTAGGATGAAACTGTCTTGCAACTTTATATAGTTGTTAACTGCTATCTTAGTATTTGTTTTTGCTGAGTTTTATGGCATGCTCTGTAAACGGGGGTGGGATGTTAGGCCTTGATTGCAATTACTAGAGACACATGGATACTTACCATTCATAAGGATAGATGCCTGGCTGAACAACAGCCGGCTGAACAGGGCTTTATTAGAAGGGCTTTTTTTAAAAGGGTTATGAAAATATTACAATATAGACTTACCCAGGATTTCTACATAGTGGCTGTATGTTTGCCATATACTGAAGGGCTGTGCCGGACCAATATGACAATTGCTCTCCTTTCTCTGCAGGTAATCTACACTACTTTGCATTTTGGATCTGCTGAGAATATATATGCATCAGTGATAATGTTAATATAACTAGGTAATCTACACTGTCAATTTGTATATTATAAGCTATATTGTATTGTAGGATGAAACTGTCTTGCAACTTTATATAGTTGTTAACTGCTATCTTAGTATTTGTTTTTGCTGAGTTTTATGGCATGCTCTGTAAACGGGGGTGGGATGTTAGGCCTTGATTGCAATTACTAGAGACACATGGATACTTACCATTCATAAGGATAGATGCCTGGCTGAACAACAGCCGGC
Organism: Pseudophryne corroboree; assembly: GCF_028390025.1. NCBI lineage: Eukaryota > Metazoa > Chordata > Amphibia > Anura > Myobatrachidae > Pseudophryne > Pseudophryne corroboree. Next base: position 37,242,591 of record NC_086446.1, on the reverse strand, counting down.
TGAACAGGGCTTTATTAGAAGGGCTTTTTTTAAAAGGGTTATGAAAATATTACAATATAGACTTACCCAGGACTTCTACATAGTGGCTGTATGTTTGCCATATACTGAAGGGCTGTGCCGGACCAATATGACAATTGCTCTCCTTTCTCTGCAGGTAATCTACACTACTTTGCATTTTGGATCTGCTGAGAATATATATGCATCAGTGATAATGTTAATATAACTAGGTAATCTACACTACTTTGCATTTTGGATCTGCTGAGAATATATATGCATCAGTGATAGTGTTAATATAACTAGGTAATCTACACTACTTTGCATTTTGGATCTGCTGAGAATATATATGCATCAGTGATAGTGTTAATATAACTAGGTAATCTACACTACTTTGCATTTTGGATCTGCTGAGAATATATATGCATCAGTGATAGTGTTAATATAACTAGGTAATCTACACTACTTTGCATTTTGGATCTGCTGAGAATATATATGCATCAGTGATAGTGTTAATATAACTAGGTAATCTACACTACTTTGCATTTTGGATCTGCTGAGAATATATATGCATCAGTGATAGTGTTAATATAACTAGGTAATCTACACTACTTTGCATTTTGGATCTGCTGAGAATATATATGCATCAGTGATAGTGTTAATATAACTAGGTAATCTACACTACTTTGCATTTTGGATCTGCTGAGAATATATATGCATCAGTGATAGTGTTAATATAACTAGGTAATCTACACTATTTTGCATTTTGGATCTGCTGAGAATATATATGCATCAGTGATAGTGTTAATATAACTAGGTAATCTACACTACTTTGCATTTTGGATCTGCTGAGAATATATATGCATCAGTGATAGTGTTAATATAACTAGGTAATCTACACTACTTTGCATTTTGGATCTGCTGAGAATATATATGCATCAGTGATAATGTTAATATAACTAGGTAATCTACACTGTCAATTTGTATATTATAAGCTATATTGTATTGTAGGATGAAACTGTCTTGCAACTTTATATAGTTGTTAACTGCTATCTTAGTATTTGTTTTTGCTGAGTTTTATGGCATGCTCTGTAAACGGGGGTGGGATGTTAGGCCTTGATTGCAATTACTAGAGACACATGGATACTTACCATTCATAAGGATAGATGCCTGGCTGAACAACAGCCGGCTGAACAGGGCTTTATTAGAAGGGCTTTTTTTAAAAGGGTTATGAAAATATTACAATATAGACTTACCCAGGACTTCTACATAGTGGCTGTATGTTTGCCATATACTGAAGGGCTGTGCCGGACCAATATGACAATTGCTCTCCTTTCTCTGCAGGTAATCTACACTACTTTGCATTTTGGATCTGCTGAGAATATATATGCATCAGTGATAATGTTAATATAACTAGGTAATCTACACTGTCAATTTGTATATTATAAGCTATATTGTATTGTAGGATGAAACTGTCTTGCAACTTTATATAGTTGTTAACTGCTATCTTAGTATTTGTTTTTGCTGAGTTTTATGGCATGCTCTGTAAACGGGGGTGGGATGTTAGGCCTTGATTGCAATTACTAGAGACACATGGATACTTACCATTCATAAGGATAGATGCCTGGCTGAACAACAGCCGGCTGAACAGGGCTTTATTAGAAGGGCTTTTTTTAAAAGGGTTATGAAAATATTACAATATAGACTTACCCAGGACTTCTACATAGTGGCTGTATGTTTGCCATATACTGAAGGGCTGTGCCGGACCAATATGACAATTGCTCTCCTTTCTCTGCAGGTAATCTACACTACTTTGCATTTTGGATCTGCTGAGAATATATATGCATCAGTGATAATGTTAATATAACTAGGTAATCTACACTGTCAATTTGTATATTATAAGCTATATTGTATTGTAGGATGAAACTGTCTTGCAACTTTATATAGTTGTTAACTGCTATCTTAGTATTTGTTTTTGCTGAGTTTTATGGCATGCTCTGTAAACGGGGGTGGGATGTTAGGCCTTGATTGCAATTACTAGAGACACATGGATACTTACCATTCATAAGGATAGATGCCTGGCAGAACAACAGCCGGCTGAACAGGGCTTTATTAGAAGGGCTTTTTTTAAAAGGGTTATGAAAATATTACAATATAGACTTACCCAGGACTTCTACATAGTGGCTGTATGTTTGCCATATACTGAAGGGCTGTGCCGGACCAATATGACAATTGCTCTCCTTTCTCTGCAGGTAATCTACACTACTTTGCATTTTGGATCTGCTGAGAATATATATGCATCAGTGATAATGTTAATATAACTAGGTAATCTACACTACTTTGCATTTTGGATCTGCTGAGAATATATATGCATCAGTGATAGTGTTAATATAACTAGGTAATCTACACTACTTTGCATTTTGGATCTGCTGAGAATATATATGCATCAGTGATAGTGTTAATATAACTAGGTAATCTACACTACTTTGCATTTTGGATCTGCTGAGAATATATATGCATCAGTGATAGTGTTAATATAACTAGGTAATCTACACTACTTTACATTTTGGATCTGCTGAGAATATATATGCATCAGTGATAGTGTTAATATAACTAGGTAATCTACACTACTTTGCATTTTGGATCTGCTGAGAATATATATGCATCAGTGATAGTGTTAATATAACTAGGTAATCTACACTACTTTGCATTTTGGATCTGCTGAGAATATATATGCATCAGTGATAGTGTTAATATAACTAGGTAATCTACACTACTTTGCATTTTGGATCTGCTGAGAATATATATGCATCAGTGATAGTGTTAATATAACTAGGTAATCTACACTACTTTGCATTTTGGATCTGCTGAGAATATATATGCATCAGTGATAGTGTTAATATAACTAGGTAATCTACACTATTTTGCATTTTGGATCTGCTGAGAATATATATGCATCAGTGATAGTGTTAATATAACTAGGTAATCTACACTACTTTGCATTTTGGATCTGCTGAGAATATATATGCATCAGTGATAGTGTTAATATAACTAGGTAATCTACACTACTTTGCATTTTGGATCTGCTGAGAATATATATGCATCAGTGATAATGTTAATATAACTAGGTAATCTACACTGTCAATTTGTATATTATAAGCTATATTGTATTGTAGGATGAAACTGTCTTGCAACTTTATATAGTTGTTAACTGCTATCTTAGTATTTGTTTTTGCTGAGTTTTATGGCATGCTCTGTAAACGGGGGTGGGATGTTAGGCCTTGATTGCAATTACTAGAGACACATGGATACTTACCATTCATAAGGATAGATGCCTGGCTGAACAACAGCCGGCTGAACAGGGCTTTATTAGAAGGGCTTTTTTTAAAAGGGTTATGAAAATATTACAATATAGACTTACCCAGGACTTCTACATAGTGGCTGTATGTTTGCCATATACTGAAGGGCTGTGCCGGACCAATATGACAATTGCTCTCCTTTCTCTGCAGGTAATCTACACTACTTTGCATTTTGGATCTGCTGAGAATATATATGCATCAGTGATAATGTTAATATAACTAGGTAATCTACACTGTCAATTTGTATATTATAAGCTATATTGTATTGTAGGATGAAACTGTCTTGCAACTTTATATAGTTGTTAACTGCTATCTTAGTATTTGTTTTTGCTGAGTTTTATGGCATGCTCTGTAAACGGGGGTGGGATGTTAGGCCTTGATTGCAATTACTAGAGACACATGGATACTTACCATTCATAAGGATAGATGCCTGGCTGAACAACAGCCGGCTGAACAGGGCTTTATTAGAAGGGCTTTTTTTAAAAGGGTTATGAAAATATTACAATATAGACTTACCCAGGACTTCTACATAGTGGCTGTATGTTTGCCATATACTGAAGGGCTGTGCCGGACCAATATGACAATTGCTCTCCTTTCTCTGCAGGTAATCTACACTACTTTGCATTTTGGATCTGCTGAGAATATATATGCATCAGTGATAATGTTAATATAACTAGGTAATCTACACTGTCAATTTGTATATTATAAGCTATATTGTATTGTAGGATGAAACTGTCTTGCAACTTTATATAGTTGTTAACTGCTATCTTAGTATTTGTTTTTGCTGAGTTTTATGGCATGCTCTGTAAACGGGGGTGGGATGTTAGGCCTTGATTGCAATTACTAGAGACACATGGATACTTACCATTCATAAGGATAGATGCCTGGCTGAACAACAGCCGGCTGAACAGGGCTTTATTAGAAGGGCTTTTTTTAAAAGGGTTATGAAAATATTACAATATAGACTTACCCAGGACTTCTACATAGTGGCTGTATGTTTGCCATATACTGAAGGGCTGTGCCGGACCAATATGACAATTGCTCTCCTTTCTCTGCAGGTAATCTACACTACTTTGCATTTTGGATCTGCTGAGAAAATATATGCATCAGTGATAATGTTAATATAACTAGGTAATCTACACTGTCAATTTGTATATTATAAGCTATATTGTATTGTAGGATGAAACTGTCTTGCAACTTTATATAGTTGTTAACTGCTATCTTAGTATTTGTTTTTGCTGAGTTTTATGGCATGCTCTGTAAACGGGGGTGGGATGTTAGGCCTTGATTGCAATTACTAGAGACACATGGATACTTACCATTCATAAGGATAGATGCCTGGCTGAACAACAGCCGGCTGAACAGGGCTTTATTAGAAGGGCTTTTTTTAAAAGGGTTATGAAAATATTACAATATAGACTTACCCAGGACTTCTACATAGTGGCTGTATGTTTGCCATATACTGAAGGGCTGTGCCGGACCAATATGACAATTGCTCTCCTTTCTCTGCAGGTAATCTACACTACTTTGCATTTTGGATCTGCTGAGAATATATATGCATCAGTGATAATGTTAATATAACTAGGTAATCTACACTACTTTGCATTTTGGATCTGCTGAGAATATATATGCATCAGTGATAATGTTAATATAACTAGGTAATCTACACTGTCAATTTGTATATTATAAGCTATATTGTATTGTAGGATGAAACTGTCTTGCAACTTTATATAGTTGTTAACTGCTATCTTAGTATTTGTTTTTGCTGAGTTTTATGGCATGCTCTGTAAACGGGGGTGGGATGTTAGGCCTTGATTGCAATTACTAGAGACACATGGATACTTACCATTCATAAGGATAGATGCCTGGCTGAACAACAGCCGGCTGAACAGGGCTTTATTAGAAGGGCTTTTTTTAAAAGGGTTATGAAAATATTACAATATAGACTTACCCAGGACTTCTACATAGTGGCTGTATGTTTGCCATATACTGAAGGGCTGTGCCGGACCAATATGACAATTGCTCTCCTTTCTCTGCAGGTAATCTACACTACTTTGCATTTTGGATCTGCTGAGAATATATATGCATCAGTGATAATGTTAATATAACTAGGTAATCTACACTGTCAATTTGTATATTATAAGCTATATTGTATTGTAGGATGAAACTGTCTTGCAACTTTATATAGTTGTTAACTGCTATCTTAGTATTTGTTTTTGCTGAGTTTTATGGCATGCTCTGTAAACGGGGGTGGGATGTTAGGCCTTGATTGCAATTACTAGAGACACATGGATACTTACCATTCATAAGGATAGATGCCTGGCTGAACAACAGCCGGCTGAACAGGGCTTTATTAGAAGGGCTTTTTTTAAAAGGGTTATGAAAATATTACAATATAGACTTACCCAGGACTTCTACATAGTGGCTGTATGTTTGCCATATACTGAAGGGCTGTGCCGGATCAATATGACAATTGCTCTCCTTTCTCTGCAGGTAATCTACACTACTTTGCATTTTGGATCTGCTGAGAATATATATGCATCAGTGATAATGTTAATATAACTAGGTAATCTACACTGTCAATTTGTATATTATAAGCTATATTGTATTGTAGGATGAAACTGTCTTGCAACTTTATATAGTTGTTAACTGCTATCTTAGTATTTGTTTTTGCTGAGTTTTATGGCATGCTCTGTAAACGGGGGTGGGATGTTAGGCCTTGATTGCAATTACTAGAGACACATGGATACTTACCATTCATAAGGATAGATGCCTGGCTGAACAACAGCCGGCTGAACAGGGCTTTATTAGAAGGGCTTTTTTTAAAAGGGTTATGAAAATATTACAATATAGACTTACCCAGGACTTCTACATAGTGGCTGTATGTTTGCCATATACTGAAGGGCTGTGCCGGACCAATATGACAATTGCTCTCCTTTCTCTGCAGGTAATCTACACTACTTTGCATTTTGGATCTGCTGAGAATATATATGCATCAGTGATAATGTTAATATAACTAGGTAATCTACACTGTCAATTTGTATATTATAAGCTATATTGTATTGTAGGATGAAACTGTCTTGCAACTTTATATAGTTGTTAACTGCTATCTTAGTATTTGTTTTTGCTGAGTTTTATGGCATGCTCTGTAAACGGGGGTGGGATGTTAGGCCTTGATTGCAATTACTAGAGACACATGGATACTTACCATTCATAAGGATAGATGCCTGGCTGAACAACAGCCGGCTGAACAGGGCTTTATTAGAAGGGCTTTTTTTAAAAGGGTTATGAAAATATTACAATATAGACTTACCCAGGACTTCTACATAGTGGCTGTATGTTTGCCATATACTGAAGGGCTGTGCCGGACCAATATGACAATTGCTCTCCTTTCTCTGCAGGTAATCTACACTACTTTGCATTTTGGATCTGCTGAGAATATATATGCATCAGTGATAATGTTAATATAACTAGGTAATCTACACTGTCAATTTGTATATTATAAGCTATATTGTATTGTAGGATGAAACTGTCTTGCAACTTTATATAGTTGTTAACTGCTATCTTAGTATTTGTTTTTGCTGAGTTTTATGGCATGCTCTGTAAACGGGGGTGGGATGTTAGGCCTTGATTGCAATTACTAGAGACACATGGATACTTACCATTCATAAGGATAGATGCCTGGCTGAACAACAGCCGGCTGAACAGGGCTTTATTAGAAGGGCTTTTTTTAAAAGGGTTATGAAAATATTACAATATAGACTTACCCAGGACTTACCAGGACGAAAACAGACGGAAACAACCCACCGACAAAACAGAAAACATCATCCTATCCTTTCATTCCCAATCATCTGTGTATTTCAGCGTATGTAAAATTTTACCAACTAAAAACCTCATGACCTCTAAGAACAAAATGCAACCAATTTGGTAGACAACTATATACATTGTGATTTACATGTGATTGTACATACCTGTTTGTCACTTTGCTCTATAATGCACAGTTAACATACAGCAGAACACCACCAGTAAATAGGCACCTGCACTTTTAACTTGAACAGGTAAAACCCTACACTCTCAGCCTAGAAAACACTGGTTTCATCTCAAACTAACTATGTTCCACAAATTGATTTTCTGCATTGCTCTTCATGGAGTATTCATAAAGGCCATTGCATCATTCAGTCTCCCAGCAACTCAGCCCTCTGTACATATTGCCCCCTCAATTCTACACTCCCCTCTTATTAGCACTCATGAGCTTTTTGCTTCCCTATACTCATTGACAATAACATCTACAACCTCGCACCATAAAAAACTTTCACAAACCTCTGACACCCACATTTATCTCTCTTCTGCTTCTGATAGCTGGTGACATTTCACCAAATCCAGGACCCAGCCACTTGCATCACTCGCATTCACCTGATTCACAGCAACATAGAAATCCAGCTAACCTCATAAACATCACATGTCTTCCATCACCCTCCAGATCACTAAAATGTGCCTTATGGAATGCACGCTCTGTTTGTAACAAATTAACATCTATCCATGACCTCTTCATATCTAACAACATCAATCTGCTGGCTATAACAGAAACCTGGCTCACACAATCTGACACAGCCTCCCATGCAGCACTGGCACATGGTGGTCTCCACTTTACACACACCTCCAGACCCGATAACCATAAAGGAGGAGGAGTTGGACTTTTACTTTCACAATCTTTTGCATATACTGTTCTACCACAGGTTCCATCACTCACATTTACATCATTTGAAGTACATTCCATTAGGGTTTACTCTCCTATCTCTCTGCGTGTTGCAGCTATCTACCGCCCACCTGGGCATCCAAAACAATTTTTGGAAGATTTTTCTGCCTGGCTCCCTCACTTTCTATCCTCTGACATCTCCACCATTATCATGGGTGATTTCAATATTGCTATTGATAGTCCAAAATCTGCGGCTCATGCCTCGAAACTACTCTCTCTAACTTCCTCTCTTGGCCTCTCCCAATGGACTGACTCCTCTACTCATCAGGCGGGCCACTGCCTTGATCTAGTATTCACCAGACTATGCTCCATCTCTGAACTCACTAACACTCCTTTCCCCCTATCAGATCACAACCTTATCACCTGCATGCTTTCCTCTGTTAATTCAAACCCTGTGTTGCGGAAGTTCTCCAATCTTCCTCAAACTCGCAGAAATATTAACACAATTAATCTTCAAGAACTTTCCACTTCACTCCAACAACTGCTTTCACCTATTTCTGCATTCACCTCTCCTGAGATGGCTGTATCACACCTTAATAAGACTCTAGAACTAGCCCTTGATGAAGTGGCTCCAGCTACCCATCACACTCCACGTAGGCCTAGATGTCAACCATGGCACTCCAAATTAACAAGACAACTACAAAAACTCACACGAAAACTTGACCGTCAGTGGCGTAAATCTCGTATTTCAAGTGACTTCATCACATATAAGACAGTCTACCATTCTTATAAAAATGCCCTGGACATTGCCAAACAAACATATTTCCAAACTCTTATCTCTGCTCAAGCCTCTAACCCCAAACAACTCTTTAATACATTTAAATCACTTCTGAATCCTCCCGCACCTACCCCACCAGCCACTATCAAGGCACAGGATCTTGCTTCCTACTTCAAGGAGAAGATTGATAAGATCCGAGATGAAATGGTATGCTCTTCGGCAGCCAGTGACCTGCTCCGTTCTTTACCTGAACCCTCTGGCACTCTTTCTTCATTTGATCCCACAAATGAAGATGAAGTATCATCACTCTTCTCATCCTGCTTCTCTACTACCTCTCCTCTTGATCCTTTACCCTCACAAATAAGTAAAGCTCTGTCTCTGGTGCTCATCCCTACCTTAACTAACATCTGTAATCTCTCTCTCTCTACTGGTATTTTTCCTTCACTCTTCAAGCATGCAGTTATTACTCCCATTTTAAAAAAACAAAATTCTGACCCTAATGCTCTCTCAAACTACCACCCTATCTCTCAGCTCCCTTGTCTCTCTAAGCTACTTGAGAGACTTGCCTACACTCGACTCACACACTTTCTTAACTCATACACTTTGTTGGACCCACTTCAGTCAGGCTTCCGTTCCCAACATTCCACAGAGACGGCACTGACTAAAGTGGTTAATGATTTGGTCACTACGAAGTCTAAAGGCCACTACTCACTACTTATTCTTCTAGATCTATCTGCTGCATTTGACACTGTAGACCACTCTCTTCTCATACAGACACTACAATCCCTAGGTCTTAAAGACACAGCCCTTTCTTGGTTCCTCTCGTACCTATCTAATCGCTCCTTCAGTGTTCGCTTCTCTGAATCTACCTCCTCTTCGCTACCTCTTTCAGTTGGAGTACCGCAAGGTTCAGTCTTGGGTCCTCTGCTTTTCTCTATCTATACCTCATCTCTTGGTAAACTAATCAGCTCTTTTGGTTTTCAGTATCATCTGTACGCAGATGATACTCAAATCTACCTATCCTCCCCTGACTTGTCCCTATCTGTACTGGACCGTGTCACTGAATGCCTTTCTGCTATCTCATCCTGGATGACATCTCGCCACCTCAAACTTAATATTTCAAAGACAGAGTTAATTATATTTCCACCGGCCAATAGTAGGTACCAACCTGATATCTCTATCACTGTTGAAAACTCGACTATCTACCCTACCCCACAAGCTCGCTGCCTAGGTGTCATCCTTGACTCTGATCTGTCCTTTGTTCCCCACATTCAATCTGTCTCAAGATCATGTTACATGCATCTAAAAAACATATCCAAAATACGACCATACCTTACACAAGACACTGCTAAAACTCTAATCCACGCTCTCATTATCTCCCGCATTGATTATTGCAATAGTCTCCTAACTGGTCTTCCCAAAACGAGACTCTCACCACTACAATCCATTCTGAATGCAGCGGCGAGGCTTATCTTCCTCGCTAGACGTTCATCGTCTGCAGATCCACTCTGTCAGTCCCTCCATTGGTTACCTGTATTCTACCGCATTCAATATAAAATACTTTTACTCACACACAAGGCCATTAACCAAACTACACCAGCGTACATCACTTCGCTTATCACAAAATATCTCCCAACCCGACCTCTGCGCTCTTCACAAGACCTGCGTCTCTCATCCACACTCATTACTCGCTCCCACTCACGACTGCGGGACTTTCATCGGGCTGCACCCACTCTGTGGAATGCCCTACCACACACAATAAGACTCTCCTCTAGTCTCCAAACCTTCAAGCGTTCCCTCAAAACTCACCTCTTTAGGCAAGCGTATCAAATTCCTGAACCGCCCACATAACTTTCATAAACCTTCCTATCAAATTACATCCACTCTGTACAGTCCACACATATCCTCACATGTCTTCTCATTCTATGCAATAGATAGCACCTTTCCTTATGTACATATGCCTATAGATTGTAAGCTTGCGAGCAGGGCCTTCCTACCTCTATGACTGTTATCACCCAGTTTGTTATTGTTATTTCAAATTGTAAAGCGCAACGGAATTTGCTGCGCTATATAAGAAACTGTTAATAAATAAATAAAATAAATACTATAGATGCAGAATGGTGTTCCTCCGCGGGTAAGCAAACTGTGGGGAAACTGTAACATTATTCTATACAATTTTGTATACTTTGCACGACATCGTGAGCCATACTTATTATAGGTATACCAATTCCAGCAGATCGTAACGGATTGTAACGGTTAATTAAGTTTGAATTCCCCGCGGGACACGATGATAGGCAGCGGTTGGAATAAAAGGGTACTCCAGTAACGGCCTCGGGTTACCCTGACAAAGCTATTGTGAAACGTACGTAGGACCTGAGCGTCCTACGCATCTGCTTCTCCTATTTAGAATTATATAATTAACAAGAAATGTATTAAGATAATGTAATGTGTTTAGCATAGAAGAATTTACTGCTAGGTCTCAGAATCCCGAGTGAATGAGATTACGTAATTTACATAGTAGAGATACGAGTTCCAATAGGCAATCCACGTGCGGGATGTGAAACATCACATCAGTCTTAGCATAACAGAGATCGCTTAGAAGAATCTTTAGCTAGGCAATTTCAATACTGTGATTATATGTGTTTATCAGAATGACAGCCAGTTCTTAGAATACCGCTATAAACACTGGTAATTATTAAAGTGATAGAAGAATTTGACATCACATCCACTCCCGTGTGAGCGAGACCACACAGCGCATGTAAGCTGTGACAGGCAATCTACATGCGGGATGTGAGGTAGCATATTAGTTGGAATATAGTGGATACCGCTTGCAGACACTGATACTGGTCGTCACTGAAGTGCAGACTCACCTTAAAAGAATTGTTAGACACTAATGTACATATATTGATAATAAACAATATTCTGCCTAAGGGATCTGTACAGGCAACTGGCCCTCAGTAGGTGATTATATGGTTATCTCACCAGACCCTAATTAAAGGACCACTGATAATTACGGCACGTCTACCAATGCGGATAGTAAGGTCACCCTGAGTCATATATTCGGGTGAAGAGAAAACAATCTGATCATATATAATAGATCACAGTAATTAACCTAGCCACAGAGTGCCGACTGCATACTTGACCTTGAGTCACACATATGGGTGAAGAGTTAATGAAGTGATCAAGTCATAATAGACCACAGTAATCGACTGAATATAGTCCAGCCGCAGAGTACCTACTGTATATCTGACTGCAATCTAACATTTATCTACACACACTTATCATATTGTGAAATTTTCCTGTATAAGACCATCACACAATTGTTATAAACAACTAAGCGCCATCCATATATCATATCTAAACCCCCCCCTTTTCCTCACCCCTCTTTGGGATTAATAATTTGGCGTATCATCATCAGAACAAATCTCTAGTGATACATAGTTTGACATCCATGAATAACTAACTTTAGATAGAATTTAACACCTGACACCACGAGTGAGAGGTGTACCGGTATATAATTCCGTACATGAAAAATACCACAGGATCACTCCCCCAATATACAGCACGCCTGACACTATAAGTGAGAGGCGAATCAGTATACAATCTCACGTATGAGAAATACTACGGGGTTACTCCCCGATACTTAATGCACCTGATACTATATGTGAGAGGTGATGTGATATTATTAAATACCAATAATACAAGGGGGACATGAATATGAGATCCTATGATACAAGACAGACACCTGACACTATAAGTGAGAGGTGAACTAACAGTGGAATGTTATATCTTAAATAAAACGATTGAGAATCCGACAATTTCTGAAAGGAGATATACTATCACACGGAGATTTGTATATTCGTAAAATTTATATGGGGATTTGATACCATAACTACAGGATGCACTATTTGTTTATAACGGTCTTTTAAATTAACGAGAGTGACGGCACACAAAATATATGTGTGACTGATCCTGTAAGTTTGAGTGACTAGCAACAAATGAATGAACACAGGAACAATTTATCACATCTCTCAAGATTGCAACATATGTTTCAGTCATAGAATCCGGGCTCTGTGCCAGAAACATTCATCCAAACATTGAAGTGTTAGAAACACTCTTCTAAGCATTGAGGCTACCATTCGAATACAAATATATCTATGTGTAACACAAACATGAAATATTACTGATATACATAAAAACAGGGATATAACAGAACAGACACCAAACAGACGCTCAGTTTTTTTAAATCTATGTTTATTTTCTTTTTCTGTAATTCACAGTGTTGTTATACTTTCACATATTTATTATTTGTGGTTTTAATATTTCGCATATTAGCTACTCAGTAGAATACGCTACAATACAGTGTTAAATAAATAAAAAAAAATTTAACGGCAATAATTAAAAGTTATATTTTAAAATTTGTGCACCTAAGACAGATCCTTTCCTTTCCCCTTGCTGCATTTCCCAAGGGAACCTCAGACACTGAGGAATTTTCCGAGGAGCCTATGCAGATTGGGGCTACCCGCCTCTCCTCGCATGAGAAGACGCGGAGGAGACAGCAGGGGTTGTGTTTGTACTGTGGGAATAAAGGTCATGTGGTAGTATCATGCCCAGAAAAGCCGGAAAACTTCAGGGCCTGAGGGTGATGGGAAATATCCTGTCAGGCCAGAAGTCAGAATTTCCCAAGAAGACTTTTATCATTCCGGTCAAACTGTCAAGACTGAGGCCTTTGTGGACAGTGGGGCCGACGGGGTTTTTATGGACCGCCAATTCGCCCTGAAACACTCTGTTCCCTTAGTACCCTTGGCATCGGAAATTGAGATCTGTGGGTTAAACGGGGAACCATTATCCCATGGTAAAATTACCTCTTGCACTAGCCAGATTTCTTTGTTTATTGGAGCCACACACTCTGAAAAATTGTCCTTTTATGTGACTGTCTGTACTTTTGCCCCATTGGTGTTGGGGTTACCCTGGTTAAGGGCCCACAATCCTCAATTTGACTGGGTCTCTGGGGAGATTCTTAGTTGGGGTACTGATTGTTTCAGGAGTTGCTTGAGCCTTCCAGTCAGGCTTTCGCAGCTAAGTTTGCCAGGATTGCCAGGATGTTATGCAGATTTTGCGGACGTGTCTCCAAAAAAGTTGCAGAGGTACTACCTCCCCATCGCCCCTATGACTGTGCCATTGATTTGTTGCCGAATGCTAAGCTTCCTAAGAGCAGGTTGTACTCCCTGTCACGTCCTGAGACTCAGGCTATGGCAGAGTACATTCAGGAGAACTTGGCTAAGGGATTTATCAGACCTTCACAGTCTCCAGTTGGGTCGGGGTTCTTCTTCGTGGGTAAAAAGGACGGTTCGTTGCGACCCTGCATCGACTTCAAGAAATTGAACCGTATCACGATTAAAAACTCATACCCACTGCCTCTCATTTCGGTCTTGTTTGACCAGCTTCGTACTGCCACCATTTTTTCTAAGATTGACCTACGCGGTGCGTACAATCTAATCCGAATAAGAGAGGGGGATGAATGGAAGACTGCCTTTAATACCCACTCAGGGCATTATGAATATTTGGTGATGCCTTTTGGGCTCTGTAATGCCCCGGCAGTCTTCCAGGATTTCATGAACGATGTGCTCAGGGAATATTTGGATAGATTCTTAGTTGCATACTTAGATGACATCCTAATATTCTCCCATTCCCTGGAGGAACATCGGAAGCATGTACGCTTAGTCCTCCAGAAACTCAGAGACCAGGGGCGAAGCTGGAGAAGTGCGAATTTGAAGTTCAGTAAATCACATTTCTAGGATATATTATCTCCCCAGAAGGTTTCCAAATGGAGGGTTCCAAGGTACAGGCAGTCCTGGATTGGGTGCAGCCCACTAGTTTGAAGACGCTTCAGCGTTTCCTGGGCTTTGCGAATTTTTATAGACGATTTATCGCTGGATTTTCGTCTATAGTGGCGCCCTTGGTGGCACTCACTAAGAAAGGGGCGGATGTTACTCACTGTTCTTGTGAGGCCAAAGCGGCTTTTGCCCGTCTCAAAAGGGCATTTGTCTCGACCAAGGTGCTGCGACACCCAGATCCAGAGCGTCCTTTTGTGGTGGAGGTGGATGCCTCTGAGATGGGTATTGATAAAGCCTATAAATTTATCCTATTTAAAACACACTAAAAGGTTAATAAACACAGTACGCAATTGGTGTATGGTAAACCGTAAGGGTACGCCCTTAGCGTAGCAAACGCTTAGCCGTGGACGAGACGCACGAGCGGCACGTTCGCTCACGGCTTAAAGCGTAGAGGCAAGCACGCTATAGGTTGCCGACTAACGTAACGATACGCTATCAGCGTAGCGGACGCTCGAGACCACGAGGAGATCACAAGCGGCGCTGACGCTCACAGAGTTAAACCTTAATGACTATACCATAAATAATGTACTTATACTGTAAACCTTTGTGCAGTGATAAGGTGTAAATGCAACGCAGTGTAACCTTGTTAGTTTAAAAGCTGTATGAGCGTCTGTGATGCTTTGAGAACCCTTTAGCAATACAATAAACACTCAAATACCGGTCTAAGGTTCTAACACCTTTAAGGGAGAGAATGAACGTTCAATTGCAAAAGAATACACAATACAAGTTATACACTACCAAACTAACATAAAATACCTAACCGAATTACTACACATAAAATACAATAGCGGCACAATTACATTTAAGGGGAAGGAGAGAGAGAATGACTTACAACATTAATAAGAGACAAAATGGTTGCAGATAAACAATCGCATGCGCCTTCCTGGATATCCAGCTCCCGATTATCAGTGATGAGAACCGTTGAGAAGAGTAGAGTGGAGCTGGCCCAGGTCGGCATGTCTTTATATACACTACACCAGTGGTTCCCAAACTGTGTGCCGTGGCACCCTGGGGTGCCGCGGGACACTTGCAGGGGTGCCTCAGGTTGGTGGTCAAGGACCAATTCAAACTATTTATTGTCAATTTAATAGGCAAAACCAGTGCTGATGGCTTCCAGTTATAAAATATGTGAACAAACAGAAGCAAATGTTGTCCCTCACCACATAACTGACCCTAAGGATGACATATAAACATAATTTACTTAATCTAATATTTTTTTCTAAATTTCTCAATAAGAAACTTGTGGCCTAGGGGTGCCGTGAAAAAAAATCTGACACTCCAGGGTGCCGTGACTCACAAAAGTTTGGGAACCACTGCACTACACACAATACAGTACGATTGTTCATTGGACACAGGAATTCGTCTCCGCATTATAACAAAAGGTCATAGGTTGGTTCATACAGATGGGCTGTGACTATTCCAAACTGCTCAGGTGGGAGGGAAACTCAGGTTTCCCGCCACATAGGTAATAAAGTGCAAATATAGTAAATGTCCATAAACTTCTTATAGTCATAACTATACGCACGAGCGAGTAATCCGTTTCAAACCAACACCGGAATATTGCTAATTATATTCTCTTCCGATGGATACTAAACACCACTGTGTAACCCGTCTGACGCTTCGTATCAAACAAAGAGGGATCTCTTTGTCCCCGAGTATGCTACATTAACTAAACTTTCAGATTCTATCAAAGGGACCATAATCTACAGAATACATTATATGACTAAAATATGTAACGATTGAGTCGCACGCTAGATGCACACAAACTCTACCGTAAATGCGCATATCGTGCGCCTGCGGGTGCACGCGACTGCGAGTATACGCACGCACAGGAGGGCTCATGCACGTGCAGCGGGCACTCGCATGAGGTGCATATATGGCAATGAGTAGCGTATGAGGTGCATATATGGCAATGTGTAGCGTGATATTTTCTGACTTTGACAGTCCACCATTTGGCAGTTACCAATAACTGCCACTTCCTAAAACAGTTCAAAAAGAGAAAAATATATGCCATGTGTAAATACATTTCTATGGTTGGGTAGGGGAGGAGAGAAGGTGGGAAAAGGGTATGACCTAGTGAGATAGCAGAAGCATGTGTGTATGAATCATGTTTGGGGGGTCATGTATCATCGTGCCGTACGTGTTTTAAATCAAGCTTCGAGGTATTGCGAAGTATACATTTGAATTCCTTCTTATCCCGTATTAAGGGTCTGTGGATGGGCTGTCAAACTCTACCGAGCTCTTTTCAGCTTTTGGTTGCAACAAAATGAGGGAGCACATTTTAGTTGATGATACATGAATGGGGGGATATGTGAGTGCTGATATCTGTGCCTGTATTCCCTATCGACTATGTGTGTCATTACCTGAAGGTTGTAGAAATGAAGATGAAGAACAACTATGGTAAATAAAAACAATATATACAAACTCCTAGCGCTTGTAAATTCAGTCGCTCTGCTCGATTTTTATATAATATGATTATAGCTGCTCCCAAAAAGGTACTGCTGGAATACCAAAGGAAATTTTAACATATAAAAAAAGATATAATAATATCAGGAAGCGCTATAATCAAAAAACATTTAATTTATTAAAAAATTAATAATATGCAATTGATATAACAGATTGTAGACATATAAATATGAAAATAAAATAAAATAAATAAATATTTATCCCAACAGTGTCTCTGTAATTATGTTCATCCGTTTGATAGTAAATATGAAACTGTATTTGTGGATGGATTAGAGAGTCTTTGATGTAATTGGCTCTTATTGCACTTGTCTCCTTAAATTGTATCAATCTTATAGCAACACGGGGATATATAGTGGCAAGCACGCCAGCATGCAGTGTCTCCTCCGTGGATAATTAACAAGCAGACTTGGGGGAACAGATGGAGGGAGGGCGCCGATCTGAAGGGATCCCGGCGATATGCTACACCTCCGTCTGTCCTGAGCTTACTGCTTCCAAATACAAGTTTATGCAGAATCAAGGAGAATGTCTCTTACCGGACCTTGCCGTGACGTAATTGCCGTTGATTGTTTAAACAGCAAACTCCTGTGTCGGTCACGGCTTAGTGTTGTCCGTCGAGGTAACGTGCAGTATAATGTCAGGTTTGAGCATGTCACATATGCCGTCCAGTTGTTAATCCGCAGACTCCCGACTCTTAGCTTTGATGTACAGCCGTAGAGACACCGTCGGAAATTGGGTCTGTGTAAAGGTCCTTACGCGTTTCTCCGCCTCTTTCTCACGGCGGTTTCGTCAGAGGATATGTTCTTAGCCATTCTGGCTTTCTATTTAAACCCATATGCACCAATCATGAGTCTTTAATTAGTGCAAACACCTGCGGTATTAACCGCACTTTGAAAAATCATATGTCTACGTTTAAACCACATAACAATACCAAAATACACAGTGAACAATAAATATTACTCTCTGTGTATAATTTAAATAAATAAACGAGCAGAGCGGTGAATTAAAATTCATAAATCCAATAACATAGTATATTACACCAAATCAATTTTTATATATACATATGTTTTAGATAATTAATTGGCAATAAAAGCACACAGATTCATCAAGTGGATTCATAGCATAACGGTTAAGGAATCCAACTACCACACCTTAAGACCCAGGATCGAATCCAAGTGTGATGATCCCAAATGAAAAAAACAAACACATATATATATACACATTTATCTCTTGAAAAAATAAATAAATAAATAAAACATAGATACAGGCCATATTTAACTATCTAACTCAATTTTATCTAAAATTAATGACTAGGAATTCTTGAAACAGTTAGTGTAAAAAGCTTTACATTTTAACTGTTACCTGTATATTTCTGGTATCATATTAAAAGAAACCAGTTATCTATAGAATATTGCAGCTGTTATATATACAGAATTCAAGTCAATCTTAGTAAACAAATATATATATATTTATTCATTTTTGTTCTTTTTATAATTTATATATATATAACACCAATGGAATAATGTCCTTCAAAACCAGCAAAAATTCATAATGTGATAATAAAGGTCAAATAATTAGAACCATTTTATCTAATATTATTTAATTCTATATTTTCATTGAGCCCGTCGGGGACTAATGTATCTAGAGTGAAGATCCAGAATGCCTCTCTGGTACAGAGTCGGCCAAATCTGTCTCCTCCTCTCGGGGTCGGAGCAATGAGTTCAATTCCTTGTAATTTAATAACACTGGCATTCCCTTCATGGACTTGTAAAACATGCCTTGATACACTATGACTCATATTCCGATTAATAATATTTCTTCTATGTTCTAAAAAGCGTGTATTAAGGCTGCGCGTGGTCCTTCCCACATATTGCATTCCACAAATGCAGCTTAGAAGATAAATGATATACACATTTTGACAATTAATAAATGACTCTATCTTAAAACTTTTTCCAGTTCTAAAGGATTGAAATGAAGTACTTCTATGGCAAATAAAATTACAAGATATGCATCTAGTTTTGCCACATCTAAAATTTCCGTTAGTAGTAGAGAACCAGGAGGTTTTATTTAGAGGATCAATTTTTTCTTTTGAATCTCGAAAAAAACTAGGTGACAAATGGTTTTTCAAATTTTTTGCCTTTTGAAAAACTATTCTTGGATTATCCCCAAGACATGGTTTCAATATTTTATCAAGTTTTAATAATTCGAAGTTTTTATTGAGTATTTTCTTTATCTCAGTAGCACAAATGTTATATTTACTGATAAATGAGAGAGTATCATCATCTCTATTATTAACATGCCTAGAATTATTACATTTAGAGTGTACAAGGAGTGATCTTCTATCTCTCAATTCAACTTCCGTCAGTGATTTACTTAATATTACATCTGGATATCCTTGATCACGAAATGCTTCAGTCAGTATATTCGCTTGTTCAGCAAACATCTTGTCATCAGAGCAATTACGTTTAATTCTAATATATTGCCCCTTGGGTATGTTCTTCTTCCAGTTTGGGTGGTGGCAACTTCTATAATTAAGATAGTTGCCACAGTCAACCTCCTTTTTATATGTACTCGTAGCTAAGGTATTCTCCTTGACAGTGAGGGCAATATCAAGGAAGTTAATGTGTGTAGGGTGACAGACGTGACTAAACTTAAGACCAAACAAATTGGAATTAAGATGTGACAGAAAAGAAGAAACCAGATCAGACCCATCCCAAATAATAAATAGATCATCAATGTATCTGCCATAGAGCACCAGGTTCGTCACATAGGGCCCCTCCCAAATATATTTTTCTTCGAAGAGGCCCATATAGAGGTTCGCAAAACTAGGGGCGAACCTGGTGCCCATGGCAGTACCGTGCATTTGTAAGAAAAACTGTGAATTAAATAAAAATAGTTGTGGGATAAAATAATTTTTTTTTTTTTTTATCCTCTTCAACATAGAAGTGCTTATATCGAAGCCTTCTATTCTTCAACTTTAGAGGACCTACGTAAACTTTGTGATCGGAATAGTAAACTTCACAAAAGGGATAATCTTAGTGTTAATGAACGTAGAGCATTGAAGTCCTTGGAAAAAGATACCTCAATTATTATAAAAAATGCGGACAAGGGTGGTGGGCTAGTGATTCAGGACAAAGAGATCTATTTAGAAGAAGCGAATAGACAACTAAATGATATAAATTTTTATAATAAACTTACTCACAATCCCACTGCCCTTTATCTGCAAGAATTTAAATCCATGTTACTTGCAGCACTGACAGTGGGGACAATATCAAAGGAAGAATTTCAATTTTTGTTTAATCCCTATCCAATTATCCCCACATATTATCACCTCCCTAAGATTCACAAATCTTTAGTAGCACCCCCTGGTCGTCCCATAATTTCTGGTGTTGGTTCCCTCACTTCTAATCTTTCTTTTTTTGTGGATTCCTATTTACAACCACATGCGAGTAAATTGAAATCTCACGTGAGAGACACTACACATTTCTTAAATTTGATTAAAGATTTAGAATGGCGACAATCATATGTACTCCTTACCTGTGATGTTGAGTCTCTTTACACCAACATACCCCATGTACAGGGAGTTGAGGCATGCCACTATTTCTTAGAAATGGATAATGATTTGACTAAGGATCGCTGTGAGTTTATTTTGGAATCCATAAAATTTATTTTATCCCACAACTATTTTTTATTTAATTCACAGTTTTTCTTACAAATGCACGGTACTGCCATGGGCACCAGGTTCGCCCCTAGTTTTGCGAACCTCTATATGGGCCTCTTCGAAGAAAAATATATTTGGGAGGGGCCCTATGTGACGAACCTGGTGCAGATACATTGATGATCTATTTATTATTTGGGATGGGTCTGATCTGGTTTCTTCTTTTCTGTCACATCTTAATTCCAATTTGTTTGGTCTTAAGTTTAGTCACGTCTGTCACCCTACACACATTAACTTCCTTGATATTGCCCTCACTGTCAAGGAGAATACCTTAGCTACGAGTACATATAAAAAGGAGGTTGACTGTGGCAACTATCTTAATTATAGAAGTTGCCACCACCCAAACTGGAAGAAGAACATACCCAAGGGGCAATATATTAGAATTAAACGTAGTTGCTCTGATGACAAGATGTTTGCTGAACAAGCGAATATACTGACTGAAGCATTTCGTGATCAAGGATATCCAGATGTAATATTAAGTAAATCACTGACGGAAGTTGAATTGAGAGATAGAAGATCACTCCTTGTACACTCTAAATGTAATAATTCTAGGCATGTTAATAATAGAGATGATGATACTCTCTCATTTATCAGTAAATATAACATTTGTGCTACTGAGATAAAGAAAATACTCAATAAAAACTTCGAATTATTAAAACTTGATAAAATATTGAAACCATGTCTTGGGGATAATCCAAGAATAGTTTTTCAAAAGGCAAAAAATTTGAAAAACCATTTGTCACCTAGTTTTTTTCGAGATTCAAAAGAAAAAATTGATCCTCTAAATAAAACCTCCTGGCTCTCTACTACTAACGGAAATTTTAGATGTGGCAAAACTAGATGCATATCTTGTAATTTTATTTGCCATAGAAGTACTTCATTTCAATCCTTTAGAACTGGAAAAAGTTTTAAGATAGAGTCATTTATTAATTGTCAAAATGTGTATATCATTTATCTTCTAAGCTGCATTTGTGGAATGCAATATGTGGGAAGGACCACGCGCAGCCTTAATACACGCTTTTTAGAACATAGAAGAAATATTATTAATCGGAATATGAGTCATAGTGTATCAAGGCATGTTTTACAAGTCCATGAAGGGAATGCCAGTGTTATTAAATTACAAGGAATTGAACTCATTGCTCCGACCCCGAGAGGAGGAGACAGATTTGGCCGACTCTGTACCAGAGAGGCATTCTGGATCTTCACTCTAGATACATTAGTCCCCGACGGGCTCAATGAAAATATAGAATTAAATAATATTAGATAAAATGGTTCTAATTATTTGACCTTTATTATCACATTATGAATTTTTGCTGGTTTTGAAGGACATTATTCCATTGGTGTTATATATATATAAATTATAAAAAGAACAAAAATGAATAAATATATATATATTTGTTTACTAAGATTGACTTGAATTCTGTATATATAACAGCTGCAATATTCTATAGATAACTGGTTTCTTTTAATATGATACCAGAAATATACAGGTAACAGTTAAAATTTAAAGCTTTTTACACTAACTGTTTCAAGAATTCCTAGTCATTAATTTTAGATAAAATTGAGTTAGATAGTTAAATATGGCCTGTATCTATGTTTTATTTATTTATTTATTTTTTCAAGAGATAAATGTGTATATATATGTGGTTTTTTTTTTTCATTTGGGATCATCACACTTGGATTCGATCCTGGGTCTTAAGGTGTGGTAGTTGGATTCCTTAACCGTTATGCTATGAATCCACTTGATGAATCTGTGTGCTTTTATTGCCAATTAATTATCTAAAACATATGTATATATAAAAATTGATTTGGTGTAATATACTATGTTATTGGATTTATGAATTTTAATTCACCGCTCTGCTCGTTTATTTATTTAAATTATACACAGAGAGTAATATTTATTGTTCACTGTGTATTTTGGTATTGTTATGTGGTTTAAACGTAGACATATGATTTTTCAAAGTGCGGTTAATACCGCAGGTGTTTGCACTAATTAAAGACTCATGATTGGTGCATATGGGTTTAAATAGAAAGCCAGAATGGCTAAGAACATATCCTCTGACGAAACCGCCGTGAGAAAAAGGCGGAGAAACGCGTAAGGACCTTTACACAGACCCAATTTCCGACGGTGTCTCTACGGCTGTACATCAAAGCTAAGAGTCGGGAGTCTGCGGATTAACAACTGGACGGCATATGTGACATGCTCAAACCTGACATTATACTGCACGTTACCTCGACGGACAACACTAAGCCGTGACCGACACAGGAGTTTGCTGTTTAAACAATCAACGGCAATTACGTCACGGCAAGGTCCGGTAAGAGACATTCTCCTTGATTCTGCATAAACTTGTATTTGGAAGCAGTAAGCTCAGGACAGATGGAGGTGTAGCATATCGCCGGGATCCCTTCAGATCGGCGCCCTCCCTCCATCTGTTCCCCCAAGTCTGCTTGTTAATTATCCACGGAGGAGACACTGCATGCTGGCGTGCTTGCCACTATATATCCCCGTGTTGCTATAAGATTGATACAATTTAAGGAGACAAGTGCAATAAGAGCCAATTACATCAAAGACTCTCTAATCCATCCACAAATACAGTTTCATATTTACTATCAAACGGATGAACATAATTACAGAGACACTGTTGGGATAAATATTTATTTATTTTATTTTCATATTTATATGTCTACAATCTGTTATATCAATTGCATATTATTAATTTTTTAATAAATTAAATGTTTTTTGATTATAGCGCTTCCTGATATTATTATATCTTTTTTTATATGTTTAACTATGGTAAATGCAGTCATAAACTATGTGAGTTTAATAAACATTTGTTGATTGAAGTCTTGTCTGGTGTCTTGTCTTGATGTACATGTTGACTGTAGTCTCCTTGGGCTTTTGCCAAAATGCGAGCAAAAGCTTTCTCAATGTCCATAGACTTACAAAAAGTGTTGGGCTAGCGTAAAATTAAAGTTACTAGGGATATGGGGGGTCTATGGCATAGTCCATCAGTTGTCTGTGTAAAGGTTGTCAAATTCTTCTTCCAAGCTGATGTCTTTTTACCTTGGAGGAAAACAAAGGAGAAACGGGTGAAAGAAACGGACCATGGAATCACATTTTCATCACAACATTGTCTCTATCGTTGGGTCATAAATCAAATCCATTGGAATTACAATGTCCTCATTCCTTAGACTCATCACCCTAGTACTTCGTTAAAGCCTGAACGCATCTAAATATCAAACCAATCGATATGACGATACCCAAGATACACAGAAGAAATTTCCCTACATTCATTATAATTCCTTGAGCCCATTCTCCTAAACCAGAGAACCAATTTCGCAGGTTCAACCATGACACCCAACCGGTCAGCTCATTACCCACAGCAGCAAGGGTGAGATTGTGTCTCCTGCGGAACTCCTACTTTAATTGGAGAATGTCGTCCATCTTTTGGTCTATGACCTCGACCGGGTCCTCGGTGCTATTTGTAATACAAGTGCAGCATTTTACGCCATACTGCGTTGCCAGTGTGACACAATATCCACCTGTCACTGCCGTGAGATAATTGAGAACCATCCTATGCTGAACCAGTTCAGTTTTATAAACTTGGAGCTCACTTCCAGTATATCTAAAAGTGTCGTCATACATTTCAGTGATATTGTCTAATAAATTTGCAAGCGCAGATATATATTTATAATTCAACACTCCTCTGGCGGTGCGAGTGATATCTAATGCGAGTAGAAACTGAATCCCGGTGGATTCATGGATTCTGTCAGTTGCCTTTTAACTACGTGCTCGTAATGAGTGTGAGTGTAAGGAGCTTGGGCACCCCGGTGAATATCTTTCATTTTGGTATGCGATACAGTCATTACCTCAGGCAGTACTTTTCCAATATAACATAATCCTTCTGAGTTTGGGGCAAGCCACTTATACGCCTTCCTCCCGCATATGAAATATGCATCATCGGGGAGAACATATGGGACGGAGTAGGACATAACCATATTACACATTCTCCATATGAAATCTCCTAACCCTAATTCTCCCATCTGTCTAGTACATGTATCCATTTGTATGATATGTCCACAGTATCCTGGTGATACTTCTCCAACTCTCATGGTCCTACTTCCTAGGGTATACCTATATCGGAAATATTTTCCACTACCGGCTATGTGGCATATAAATTCTGTATCTGTAGGCCTTCTATCGGCTGTATATGAAAAGGTCATGGTTTTGTTATTCCATGACACTTCCCAATTTCCCGACTTTCGGGGATTGGAAATGTTAAAACATACTAGGGATCTATCCACATGATATTGGTGGAGTTTCAAACTAGGAGGACTGGATATATTAAACCTCCTGTCCACAGGCCTCCCACCACTTAGCTCAAGTACCTCCCCTATAGTTAAAGGGAATGGTACTAATCATGATTTGCTATGGCCTGGAGGTACTTGAGAGCATACCCAACAGTCTGTCTGATTTAACACTTTACCCACTAAGGAGTGATAGTCACTCAATGGATGCCGGTCCATGTGGATATTAAAACTGGACTGACATTTCTTGATGCACCCATCCTCAACTATACTGTCACAGAGTCTACAGATACAGTTCTCTTCAGCTAACAATCCTTCACAATGTCTATAAATAACATGGCTGCTAGATCGTTTCCGGTACTCGCCTTTGCTCTGTGATTGTGTTGCTATTGGAAATTTACACCTCCGTCTCAGTCATCAGAAACCCATTCTGGATCCTTTCTCGACCTCACTGGTACTCTCACCGAAACAGACTGCTCTGGTCAACATCATGGTTAACAGGAAAATCCGTATCACAGTCTCTTGGGGCAAGTCCATCTTACAGGAGGAGAAAAGGAGAAATTTGTAATGGGGGTACAGAAAAACAGTTTGAGGGGGAGAGAAACTTGTTACGATAATTAGTTCTCTAGTCTTGTTGTTCTTCTTGTTCTGCTGTCATCTCAAAGATGCTGTCTCTCAGTCTTCTAAACATTCTGGTGATACAATATTTCTTCTAGCTCAGTGCTCTTTCTGTAAGGAGAATAAATCTTGCATTACCATTTGTCCAACTAATTTGTGACATACCATCTGTACCGTTATGAGAACATGAGAAAAAAGAGAGAGAGAGAAAAAAAAAAACAACAAGGGAGGGAGAACCGTTCATATATATATATGCGTCACATAAATAAACAATAAACAACAGGGAAAAAAAACATTTTGTTCAAACATTTTTCATGAGAGAAAAAAAATATTGTCAAATCTTCCGTTCATCATCAGGCTGTCACATCTACATGCCCAATGGTATCTTTGCGCAGTCCCTCCCACCAGCATTTCCATACTCCACCCTTTGTATCTGGCCAGGATACATTGATGCGGGTAGGTCATGCTGGGGTTTGGTAGACTTCTGCAAAGACCAAGTAGCTATGTAATGTTTAAGTCCTGCCGATGACCGTCAGAGATGGGGAGGGAAAAAAAAACATTTTACAGATGCATTACAAATTTTACCCGGTCATTCCTGTGTCTTCAAGGAATGACCTCCCAATTTATTAACTGTTACCTCAGGCTTACCATCAGTCCTAATGATCACCTTTCCTGACTACATATTATGGGTGTGGCCCAAAACTCTTCCTATATGATCCCTGATTACAATTTGGTGTGTCATAACTTTGTTTATATTCATGTCTAGGGGGTCTGACTTTATGTGGGCTGTTGCAGTTGCTGGCATAATGCCCTTCTCTTTTACAACGATAACAAATCCTTGGTTTCCTCCATGTGCCAATGGCCTGGGGTTTTGATTGATTTGATGTCTCCTCTAATGCTTGGATGCCCATCGCCATCAACCGCTCTTCCTGTGTTTCCCTGGTTCTTTGACTATAATGGTCATGTCGTTGTCTAGGGGGTGTATATACCTTGTGTGTGTTTTTAGACCTACAATCTCGTGCAACATGACCTTCCCTTAAGCAGTTGTAACACCTTTTCACCTTTGGCTTACCCACAGGGATCTGGGGCTTCTTTGTTTCCCTGTGCTTGATGATGTTTTGCTCATGCCCAACGGCAGAGTCCCTTAATGTAGTTACTGATTTATCTCTCCAGTATGGATTGGTGGTCCGTATCCTTGCTCTCAACACTTCCTTAAAACCATCCATTAGCACAGATACTGCTACTTCTCTGTGCGGTGCACTTGTTTCGATGTTTTCTATACCTGTATACCTAGTCATGTCCTGCAATGCCGGTGGAAATAATTAGAAGTACTTTCCCCTTCGTTTTGTCTTATGGAGGAGATTTTGTTCCACTCGACAATGGCTGGGAAATATACTTCTAACTGTTAGTTGATCTGCTTAATACATTCCTGATTGTGTTCCTCCGTACAAGGTACCTCCGTGTCTAATTTACAATCAGCAATAAATTTCGCAGGGTCAACACTGGAGGGCAAACATGCCCTCAGCACTGTCCGACAATCTTTGTTGGTGGGTTCTGTGGAGTTTCCTAGTTCTTTAATAAATCTCTGACATGAAACTAGATCTTCCCTAGGATCAGGGAATTCAGACATAATTGATCTCAATTCTGTCCGGGACCAGGGACGACGCATTGCACTGTCCTCGACGGGAATGATTCCTTGATCGTCAGTCTTCCCATTGGGGACTGTGATCACCCTGATAGGACTAAGTTCAATTACATCACCTTGTGTTAGTTCTTCAATATGAGGTACATTTGTTTGTGTGTGATATATAACACCGTACGTACCTGTGGACACGACCTCACCTGACCCTCCGTTAGGGGGTTTGATTACTGCCTTTACCGATTTGGTCGCGTCCACCTGGATGTCTGGTAGGATGGCTACTGGAAAAGGTGCCGACATCGTGCTGAGCTCACTTTCTTGCTTGTAGTCCTGAGGGAGGTTTGACATGAGGTGCGACTTGCACAGGTTAACATTTGTAATTTTTACACTTTCATTTTTATAAACATTATTACATTTGTTACTTTCATTCTTAATACAGTTACTAAGTGCATTTTTATCGTACACCCTTGCGCCATTCTCTGCAACCATAATCCTCTCCATTGCCATGTCTCTCTTCCCAAGATGAGAGTCAGATATGTAAGTTAAATTTCTTTGTATTTCACTTTCCTTTTGCCACAATTTTAAACAATCATAATGTCTAATACGCCTTTTTGAAGATTTAATCAGGCAAACTCTTCTCTTTAAATTTTTGTAACACTTCTGGGTTAAAAGTACCTACCCAGGGAAACTTGTCCCCGTCATGCACAGTCATCCTTTCCCATTCATTGCACAATGTCTCTGTGTGATGACCATATTTCTCACACATGATATACCTTGCCGACCCGATTGGTCGGTTTACTAAATCAATCTGAACCTCGGTTAATCGCCCCTTACCTGAACAACTGGCCCCCATCTCTGCAGGTGCTGCTTTCACTACCTCTGACTTCAAATCAGGGTCTTCGGCAACCCTTACAAAAACCAAGATGCTCGGGGTAAGGCTGCGGTGGGGGTTTTGCTCCGAAGTCCGCCCACTTAACTCCCGCCCACACTGGCCAATACGGCGACCAAAGTTCCCAGAGGTTCCGTACCCAACCTAGGGCACCTAAGTACGTCTACTTGCTCGGGCGCGTGGGAGTGTCTTACCCTCCCCAGCAAGTATCAGTCGCTGGAGTGTCCCTGAGTGATCAGGCTACTTCCCTTAAAATAAAAAAAATTACACAAATCACGTTAACAATGTGCAAGTAGCGTTCCTATGAATATTTAAGACACGCTAATGCACACAATCACATGCGGTAAAATCATATCTGCACACAAGCAACTAATCTTATGTGCGGAACGATCAACGGAATTGAAAATTTCGGCTGAAATTCCTTCAGCAATGAGCTTTATTGGCTTATATGGGTCTCGCACCAACCCTCCTCGGTTGTGCTCTCTACTTCTAGTCTGCTGTACCTGAACCTCCTGGTCCTTGACCTCCTGGTCTGTTATGTACAGCAGACTCTACTGCTCATTAATGTCGAGATTAACAAGGGACGCCTCCCAAGCCACCCCACGCTATCACTCTCGCTGGTGTACCTCTTTCTACTGGCCTATGGTTCCCACTTCCGTAATAAAAGAGAAATCTTATATATATACACACTCTTACATTCGAACACTCTTATTTCTGTACAGAATTCCTTTCATTCGGTATTAGACTAACCCAGAAGAATTGCAACAGAGAAGGTTTTTCTTTTAACTTTAAACTTTTGGATTGAGATAGATTTGTGTTATTATCGCGTTATTTACTTATCGCCTACTAAACAATACTATCGTGCGGTTTGTATTATGTGGGTGTATCCGTACGCTCTATTGCGTAATATACGCTCCGTGCGTCGACCCTTGTTGCGTACGCCCTGCCCTTGTAAGGACACGTGTACACAGACCAAGTACGTCCACAGTAACACACTACACGTTTATCAATGTGAATGATCTTTTAACAGTAATCATTCACTGGACACCACCCAAATCTCCCTTGTTTTCTAGGCGAGACTGTGTGCGTGTCTTTTACAAGTATTCCCTTAAATATTACTTTTTATCTTTTAACTATTAATAACAACAAATGTCTCAGCACGTTATCACTAATATGTGGCAATCAGGAGAATGAGGCACGGACAAATAATACTAAACAAGAAATACAGGTGTGTGTGCTTATGCGTATGTACGCAAAACAGAAACTAAACAGGTTTTAAAAGACAATAACGTACTGTTCCTACCTTCCGGTTCCGGATTCCTTCAGCACTCCTTACTAAGCGAAGCATACGCTTATCTGGTCAGCACTACGAGGGATAACACCTCCCGCCCTTTGCTGACCGATAATGTCTGCTGAAATTACCTAGTGCAGCTATATGAAGAGCGGATGAGTCCCCAATTGATAAAGCCTATAGTTTTATCCTGTTTAAAACACTCTAAAAGGTTAATGAACACAGTACGCAATTGGCGTATGGTATACCATAAGGGTACGCACTTAGCGTACCAAACGCTTAGCCGTGGACGAGACGCACGAGCGGCACGTTCGCTCACAGCTTAATGCGTAGAGGCAAGCACGCTATAGGCTGCCGCTCACGTAATGATACGCTATCAGCGTAGCGGACGCTCGAGACCACAAGGAGATCACAAGCGGCGCTGACGCTCACAGAGTTAAACCTTTATAACTATACCATAAACAATGTACTTATACTGTAAACCTTTGTGCAGTGATAAGGTGTAAATGCAACGCAGTGTAACCATGTTAGTTTAAAAGCTGTATGAGCGTCTGTGACGCTCTGAGAACCCTTTAGCAATATAATAAACACTCAAATACCGGTCTAAGGTTCTAACACCTTTAAGGGAGAGAATGAATGTTCAATTGCAAAAGAATACACAATACAAGTTATACACTACCAAAATAACATAAAATACCTAACCCAATTACTACACATAAAATACAATAACGACACAATTACATTTAAGGGGAAGGAGAGAGAGAATGGCTTACAACATTAATAAGAGACAAAATGGTTGCAGAGAACTTACGCACAAGGGGAAACAATCGCATGCGCCTTTCTGGATATCCAGCTCCCGATTATCAGTGATGAGAACCGTTGAGAAGGGTAGGGTGGAGCTGGCCCAGGTCGGCTTGTCTTTATATACACTACACACAATACAGTACAATGGTCCCTACATTCTTATTGTTCATTGGACACAGGAATTCGTCTCCGCATTATAACAAAAGGTCATAGGTTGGTTCATACAGGTGGGCTGTGACTATTTCGAACTGCTCAGGTGGGAGGGAAACTCAGGTTTCCCGCCACATAGGTAATAAACTGCAAATATAGTGAATGTCCATAAACTTCTTATAGTCATAACTATACGCACGAGCGAGTAATCCGTTTCAAACCAACACCGGAATATTGCTAATTATATTCTCTTCCGATGGATACTAAACACCACTGTGTAACCCCTGTCTGACCCTTCGTATCAAACAAAGAGGGATCTCTTTGTCCCCGAACATGCTACATTAACTAAACTTTCAGATTCCATCAAAGGGACCATAATCTACAAAATACATTATATGACTAAAATATGTAACGATTGAGTCGCACGCTAGACGCACACAAACTCTACCATAAATGCGCATATCATGCGCCTGCAGGTGCACGCGACTGCGAGTATACGCACGGCAGGGCTCATGCACGTGCAGCGGGCACTCACCTGAGGTGTATATATGGCAATGTGTAGCGTGATATTTTTCTGACTGACATAGTTATATGACTGCATTTATAACGCTTGTTTCTTATCTTCATCTCTACACCCTCCAGGTAGTATCTCACATAGTCGACAGGTGATTCTCACATATTAGCATCCACATACTCTCCCCCTTCATGTATCATCAATTAATGTGCACCCCATTTGTTGCAACCAAAAGCCGAAAAGAGCTCGGTAGAGTTTGACAGCCCATCCACAGACCCTTAATACGGGATAAGAAGGATTCAAATGTATACTTCGCAATACCTCGAAGCTTGATTTAGAACACGTACGGCACGATGATACATGACCCCTCAGACATGGATTCATACACACATGCTTCTACTATCTCACTAGGTCATATCTTTCCCACCTTCTCCTCTCCTCCCTTTACCTAATCATAAAAAGGTATTTACATGATGACATATATTTTTCTGTTTGAATTGTTTAGGAAGTGGCAGTTATTGGTGACTGCCAAAGGATGGACTGTCAAAGTCAAAAAATATTGTTATTCTCATCGCCTTGTACTAACCCCAATGCACATGCCCGCTGCTCGTGCACCCACTCTCCCGTGCGTACACATCTCCTCAGGTTGCGTAAGGGACGCTCCAACGTCGCCTGCGCATGGGGATGTGTAGTTATGGTAGAGTTTGTGGGCTTGTAGCGGGCGACTCGATCACAGCATATTTAACCTTTATAGTGTGTTTTGTAGATAATATTCCCCTTAATAATGTCTAAAAGTATGTTTAGTGTAAATGGTTCGTGGACATGGGGATTCCTCTTTTCATGATACGAAGGGTCTGACAAAGGTTGAACAGTGGTGTCTAGTACCTAACTGAGGAGTATTTTATTAGAAACAATCCGGTGCTGGTTAGGTAGAGATTAATCGCTCCTGCATATAGTTATGTCTATAAGTAGTTTATGGACATTTACTGTATTTGCGGTTCATTATCCATGCGGCGGGAATCCTGAGGATATCTCCCATCTGAGCAGTTTGAAATAGTCACAGCCCACCTGTTCGAATCCACCTATGACCTTTGGTTATAATGCAGAGGGACATTCCTGTGTCCAATGAACAATGAGATTGTAGGGTCCTTTGTAGTGTACTGTATGTTGTGTATATAAAGGCCACTGTCCCCTGACCGGCCAGTACTCTCTCTCATCAACAATTATCAGTCGGATAATTGGAGGACTGGATCCGGTTGCGTGTGCGATTGTTCCCCCGTATGGTATGTTTCTCTGTGGCCACTTTGTTACCCGTTTAATGTAAGCCATTCATTCTTATTCTATGTATTTGTATTTTCGATCATTTGCTAATGTTTGTATTTCTGTTTAGTTATTGCGTTTAGATATTAATGTCAGGTCTGTAGTGTATGTGTTATGATTCCAGCACTCCTGACCGGAGGAGATCTTATGACAATGACCAGAGCACTGGAAAGGAATGCTGGTTACAGGAGCAGGAAACACTAGTTGCCCCTGGCGCCCTAACTCTATTGTCTCACCCGTGCTATCGGAAATCCCTTGCGAGACTATGGTTTCTTGAGCCCCTGGCAGCCACGTTTGAAGGGCGGATTATGTCTGCCCAACTCCGGTGCCCCCCGGTCTTAGTGAGAGACAAAGGGAAATCCGAGGCAGGATGATAACAAGAGGACCTCTGACTAACAACAGGCCAAGGGCAACAAGCTAACTAACAAAACCTGAAGTATGTGCGGAAAAACCGCCAGTGAAAAGGACAACCAAAATCCACTTGTCCAATACTCCTACCCAGCACCGCCGGATACCAGAGTGGATCTGTGGAAGTGGAATCCTCCGCAAAATGCTCCGAAACACAAATAATAAATGATAAAGCGGCCAAGCCGCTACACACGGCAACGCCGCGACTCACGAACACCACTGGATGTTAAACGGTGATCAGTCAGGACTCCAGGAACAAGATGACGACTTCCGAGTACAGGACAACTGAAGACTGGAACGACCGGATACAGCAAGACTGGAAACAGACTCTCAGTAAACAGAGACAGCATGCAGGAAGCTATTACCGGCGTCTGTGAGAAGCCCTGAGAGAGCATATAAACAGGAGCCCTCCAATCAGCTGCTGACAGGGCTGATTACATGAATGCCGTGCAGCTGCCTTGCTGCACGGCCAGGAAACAGGTGCAATAATCATTTTAAATGGACCCAGCAACGGGGAACACGGTCCGCCAGTGGCGTCCCCGTTGCTAGAGTCCGTGCGGCTCAGTGCGCCCGGCGTCTAGCATTGCCAGGGAGCCGGCGGCTATACGCGTACGGCGTCCCTGGTTGCTAGGCGCCGGGCCGCACCGACGAGCGGACCCCGGCGCTTAACAGTACCCCCCCTTGAGGAGGGGTCAAGGAACCCATAAAGCCAGGCTTCCGAGGAAATTCCCGAAAAAATGCCCTCTTGAGCCTCGGGGCATGAAGATCCTTATCCAGGACCCAAGACCTTTCCTCTGGACCATAGCCTCTCCAGTGCACCAGAAAATAAAGCCGGCCCCGGGACAATTTGGATTCGAGAACCTTCTCCACCAGGAACTCCTGTTGTCCCTGTACATCCACTGGAGATCTTCCCTGAGAGATCTTCCGAGGAAATCTACTGGAAGAAACGTATGGTTTCAACAGGGAGCAATGAAACGTATTTCCAATCCGGAGAGCTCTTGGTAAACGTAAACGGAAAGCAACTGGGTTGACTTTTTTATAATATGAAATGGTTCAATAAATTTGGGTCCCAATCTAGCTGAGAATTTTCGAAGTCTAATGTTACGAGTCGACAACCATACCCTATCTCCCACCTTAAAAGTGCAAGGACGTCGGAGTCAGAAATTTTTTTCTCTCGAAAGGCCGCTTTTCTGAGAGCAAGGTGCACTTTTTTTCCAAATGGCTCTGAGATGGGAGGTTAAGGTTAGCGGGGAAACTGAGGAATGTTGAAAAAAAGAATTAGCTCTGGGGTGAAAACCAAAAACTGAAAAGAATGGAGACACATTAGTGGAGGAATGACAAGAATTATTGTAAGCAAACTCAGCCAACGGAAGAAACTCGGACCAATCATTCTGGAGTTTGGCTGAGTACAAACGCAAATACTGTTTCAATGATTGGTTAACTCGCTCGGTTTGCCCGTTGGATTGGGGGTGGTAACCGGATGTTAATGACAATCTCATCTTTAATGAAGCACAAAAACACTTCCAGAATTGTGCAATGAATTGTGGACCCCGATCAGAAACAATATCAGTGGGCAACCCATGAAGTCTGAAAACATGGCGGAGAAACAAAACTGCCAATCTTTGGGCAGATGGCAGTCGGGGAAGAGCAATGAAATGAGCCATCTTGCTAAAACGGTCCACTACCACCCATATGACTCGGAATCCGGCTGAAAGAGGAAGGTCTACCACAAAATCCATGGAAATATGAGACCATGGCCTGAGAGGGACATTTAAGGGCATAAGTTGCCCGATAGGCAAGGAACGGGGAACCTTATGCTGTGCACAAACCTGACATGAAAAAACAAACTCCTTAACGTCTTTAGAAAGACCAGGCCACCATACTGAGCGGGAGACTAACTCCAAAGTCTTAGAGATCCCCGGATGCCCGGAAACTTTGCTATCATGAAACTCAGTCAAAACAGTAGCTCTCAAGAACTCAGGGACGTAAAGACGACCAAGCAGGAGTATTTCCAGGAGCTTGGTGTTGAAGCTGTTTTAACTGGGTAAATAAATCTTGTGTGAGGCCTGCCCAAATGACTGAAGATGGAAGTATGGGAGTAACAGGACTGTTATTGTGAACCGGAAGAAAACTGCGTGACAGGGCATCCGCCTTGGTATTCTTGGAACCTGGCCTGAAAGTGATAATAAATTTGAAACGAGTAAAGAATAAAGCCCAACGAGCCTGCCGGGCATTCAGCCGCTTAGCTGATTCGATGTACTGCAGGTTTTTATGGTCAGTCAATACTGAAATAGTATGTGTTGCTCCCTCCAGCCAATGCCTCCACTCCTCGAAAGCCCATTTTATAGCCAGTAACTCCCGGTTACCAATGTCATAGTTGGATTCAGCGGAGGAGAATTTCCTGGACATAAAGGCACAAGGATGTAGTTCCAGAGACTCCGGATCCTTTTGAGATAGGATAGCCCCCACTCCAACCTCTGAGGCATCAACCTCCACAACAAAGGGCAATTCTGGGTTGGGATGTCTGAGGACTGGAGCTGAGACAAAAGCTTGTTTCAAGGCCCGAAAGGACAACTCAGCTTCACGTGACCAGTTGGTTGGATCCGCTCCTTTCTTTGTCAGTGCCACAATGGGAGCAACCAGGTCGGAAAAAGAATGAATGAACCTCCTATAATAATTTGCAAACCCTAAAAAGCGCTGAATTGCTTTTAAATTGGTGGGTTGCGCCCAACTAAGGATGGCCTGGAGCTTCTTAGGTTCCATGAAAAATCCCTGAGGGGAAATAATGTACCCTAAAAAGGATACCTCCGTGACATGAAACTCACACTTCTCCAGCTTGGCATATAGATGATTCTCACGTAACTTTTGAAGAACCTGACGCACCTGGGTAACATGTTGTTCAATTGAGTCAGAATAAATCAGGATGTCGTCTAAGTAAACGACCACGAATTTCCCTAGGAAGTCACGGAGCACATCGTTAATGAGGTCCTGGAAAACTGCTGGAGCGTTAGACAAGCCGAACGGCATCACCAGATACTCGTAGTGACCCGACTGAGTACTGAAGGCCGTCTTCCACTCATCTCCAGACCTGAGTCGGATGAGGTTATACGCTCCCCTTAGGTCAATTTTAGAAAAAAATCACAGCCGAACGCAGCTGATCAAAGAGGACAGAAATCAGCGGCAGAGGATAAGTATTTTTAACTGAGATCTTATTCAGGGCTCTAAAGTCAATGCAAGGTCTAAGCGAGCCATCCTTTTTTTCCACAAAGAAGAAGCCTGCACTTAAAGGGGATTTTGATGGCCTAATAAATCCTTTCCCTAGGCTCTCCTTAACATACTCATTCATGGCCGCAGTTTCTGGCCCGGATAAAGCATATAACCTTCCCTTTGGCAATGTGGCACCAGGAATTAGCTCAATAGCACAATCATAAGGCCGATGGGGAGGCAGAATGTCCGCATTGCCCTTGGAGAACACATCAACAAACTCCTGGTATTCCACGGGAATGAGTTCAGGAATGGCAGCTGCTATTCTGACAGGAAACGTAATACATTCCTTATCACAGAAGGTACCCCATTGTGAAATCTCCCCTGACCGCCAATCAATGGTGGGATTATGAAAGGCCAGCCAAGGGTGACCCAGAACCACTGGAACTGCTGGGAATGGGTAAGGAAGAACTCGATCTTTTCGGAATGAAGAGCTCCTACCGTAAGTAGTACAGGGGGTGTACAGAGGGAAATAACCCCATTGGACAGTGGACTCCCATCTAAACCATGCATGGTGACACACCTACCCAAAGATAACTGAGGAATGCCTAAGGCCTTAGCCCAAGTTAAATCCATAAAGTTTCCTGCAGCTCCACTGTCAACAAAAGCCGACACCAAAGAACTGAGGCTGCCAAAGGAAACTTTAGCTGGGACTAAAAGGGAGTTATTCGAGGAGATAAGCTGCATACCTAAGTGAACCCCCTCACAATTCACCTGGTCGAGGCGTTTCCCGACTTGTTCGGACAATTACGAGCAAAATGTCCCTTACCCCCACAGTACAAACAAAGACCAGAGTTTTGCCTTCTGGCTCTTTTTTCAGGAGACAGCCGGGAGAGACCCATCTGCATGGGCTCCTCTACGTCCTCAGGAATGGAATATACACATGGAGTTGACCTGACAGGTGCTCCTTTTTCAGCCCTCCGCTCTCTGAGACGACGATCAATCTTAATAGAAAGCTCCATGAGTTTATCGAGAGTCTCAGGAGCGGGATACTGAAGGAGACTGTCTTTTATAGACACTGATAAGCCGAGGCGAAACTGACTGCGCAGGGCTGGGTCATTCCAGCCACAGTCGTTCGACCAACGGCGAAACTCCGTACAATAAACCTCTGCAGGATTCCTACCCTGTCTGAGAGCGCGCAACTGACTTTCAGCGGATGCCTCTCTATCATGGTCATCATACAAAAGCCCTAAAGACCCCAAAAAAGTGTCTACTGACAACAACGCCGGATCCTCTGCTTTTAAACCAAATGCCCAGGTCTGAGGATCCCCCTGGAGCA
Organism: Pseudophryne corroboree; assembly: GCF_028390025.1. Taxonomy (NCBI): domain Eukaryota; kingdom Metazoa; phylum Chordata; class Amphibia; order Anura; family Myobatrachidae; genus Pseudophryne; species Pseudophryne corroboree. The sequence goes on along the minus strand of NC_086446.1, from coordinate 37,205,202 downwards.
AAGAAATAATAATCCCGACCCGCTGAGATTCAGTACCTGAGGAGATCGGTCTTAAACGAAAATAAAGTTTACAGGATTCTTTAAAATTAAAAAACTCTTTCCTATCACCAGAAAAACGGTCAGGCAAGTGCATTTTTGGTTCAGGGACTACCCTCGGGGAAGTTCGCAAAAGATCTTCCTGCGACTTCACCCGAAGGGAAAGATACTGAACCATCTGAGTAAGTTCTTGAATCTGGCTGACTAGGAGCTGACCAGGATTTGGCCCTAAACCTGTTGGATTCATGAGGCCAATAACTCTTACAAAACTGAATGAGAAAAAATTAAACCCTGTTTAATTTTAAGTTTTGGTTGTGGCCGGTAATAATGTTATGATTCCAGCACTCCTGACCGGAGGAGATCTTATGACAATGACCAGAGCACTGGAAAGGAATGCTGGTTACGGGAGCAGGAAACACTAGTTGCCCCTGGCGCCCTAACTCTATTGTCTCACCCGTGCTATCGGAAATCCCTTACGAGACTATGGTTTCTTGAGCCCCTGGCAGCCACGTTTGAAGGGCGGATTATGTCTGCCCAACTCCGGTGCCCCCCGGTCTTAGTGAGAGACAAAGGGAAATCCGAGGCAGGATGATAACAAGAGGACCTCTGACTAACAACAGGCCAAGGGCAACAAGCTAACTAACAAAACCTGAAGTATGTGCGGAAAAACCGTCAGTGAAAAGGACAACCAAAATCCACTTGTCCAATACTCCTACCCAGCACCGCCGGATACCAGAGTGGATCTGTGGAAGCAGAATCCTCCGCAAAATGCTCCGAAACACAAATAATAAATGATAAAGCGGCCAAGCCGCTACACACGGCAACGCCGCGACTCACGAACACCACTGGATGTTAAACGGTGATCAGTCAGGACTCCAGGAACAAGATGACGACTTCCGAGTACAGGACAACTGAAGACTGGAATGACCAGATACAGCAAGACTGGAAACAGACTCTCAGTAAACAGAGACAGCATGCAGGAAGCTATTACCGGCGTCTGTGAGAAGCCCTGAGAGAGCATATAAACAGGAGCCCTCCAATCAGCTGCTGACAGGGCTGATTACATGAATGCCGTGCAGCTGCCTTGCTGCACGGCCAGGAAACAGGTGCAATAATCATATTAAATGGACCCAGCAACGGGGAACGCGGTCCGCCAGTGGCGTCCCCGTTGCTAGGGTCCGTGCGGCTCAGTGCGCCCGGCGTCTAGCGTTGCCAGGGAGCCGGCGGCTGTGCGCGTACGGCGTCCCTGGTTGCTAGGCGCCGGGCCGCACAGACGAGCGGACCCCGGCGCCTAACAGTATGAACTGTATCTGCTTTCCCCTTTTTACGTACTAAATATCGTCAGTAAAGGTGTTGGAACCTTAGCAAGGAGTGTGTGTTTCACTAGTTAGTATAAAGTGTTTCTGAGCGTCTCAGTCGCTCAAACAGCTTTCATATCATAAAGGTTAATCAGCGTTACATTGTGATAATATTACACTACTAAGGTTTACAGTATAAGCATACCCTTACAGTGTGTTGTTACAAGGTTGTCTGTGTGTAGATCAGTGAGCGCCAGCGCCGCTCGTATCCCGCTCTCGCGATACAGCGTCCGCTACGCTAATAGCGTAGCATTACGGTACTCGGGCCGTCCATAGCTTGCTCAATGCCAAGTGTAAGCCGTGAGCGAACGTGCCGCTCGTGCGTCTCAACCACGGCCTAGCGTCTGCTACGCTAAGTGCGTACCATTACGGCACCTCGTGCGCCTATTGCGTATGTTGTCTTTAATAAGTATATAGCTTAGGTTCAAGATAAATAATTAGCTTTATCAATTTGCACGGCTGCTAAAACTAGCTAGCGAGCGATCAACTCAGAATGACCCCCTATGTGAATGTTATATGCACCAAATGTTACAGGGAATGTGTGATTGCAATCCTCTAATGATTGAGCAAGCACCAGTTGGCATCTGAGAAAGGTTTTATAATCCCTTCTCACTGGAAGACCCAGGTCTGGTGTGAAGGTGTATCCCCAGCTACGAGCCAGGTAGATTCTGGGTTTCATGGCTGAAAGGGGTATTTGTAGTGCTCTTGGATAAATACTGGATTATGGTCGGCCATGATGCTAAAAGCATTGATTCGACCGGGCAGCTGTGGGGAGACCTCTGCTGAACCTCTAATAAGAAAGGGGAGGCATTCTGTACAAAAGTATACAAACCTTTATGCATAGCCCTCACCTACTCCTAACCATTATGGACTTAACCAGTTTTAATTCCAAAATGTGGCATGGCAATAATATTAAATGCAAAACACTCCTATCTAGGTTTGCATTTAATATTATAGGAGTTTTACATTTGGGGGTCAAAACCACAGAGAATCATCAGCGTTATGTCTGAATATTGGTATCCCCCCCCCCCCCTTTCCCTCCAAACTGTTTCTTTATAGGTGATAGAGACTCTTTTTTTTTTCTCTTAATTGCTTGCTCTGTACACTAAAGGGTTTTGTTTTTTTTAAGATAGATTTGGTTTCTAGAAAATGTAGCATACACTGTATGATCATGCCATAAAGCGTTTCCTGCTGTGTTTGCAGGAAACGCTCACCGCACTGCATTGTGGGAGCGCCATTTAGACACTAGGGGTCAATACTACTGGGGCCGCAAAGGGGGCAATACTACTGGGGGCACAAAAGGGGACAGTACTACCGGCACATTGACCACACCCCTTCATGAAGCCACACCCCTATTTACACCCGGGGTGCCACAAGGGCTAGAACCGGCCCTGATACAAGTATATTATATCTGTGTTGCAGTCACATTATTCCCTGTTCTGTTTATTTGTACTCGCACTGTGTAAGTCCACTTTGTTGCTCAGTACTATTATGTCTAGCAAACAGGTTAAAGCCCCTGTATTAGGATCACGCAGAGTGTGCTCAGCCGGGTTACCTGAGGAGGACATGTCACATGATAATCTCTGTACTGTATGTTATACACCTCCCAGTCAGTCTGCAGTTCCTGTTCCCGTACAGGAGCCTCCGTGGGCAGTTTTCACCTCATTGTTGGGTAACCTGGTAGAGCGCCTGTTGGCCCCTATGTGCCTGCCAGTGGCACTGCCTCCCCAAATGGTCCCTATAGTTATACCGCTTTTAGACCCAAAGTCGCGGATCGCAGCTGAGAGACAGAAACGAAGTGCTACCCGGCTGCGACCCGCGTCTGCTCCCTTTTCCACTGGAATCACCAACCCGGCATATTGCCGCATTGGCAATGTTGCCGGTGACGCGACGGGGGCAGCACTTGGAGATCACATGATCTCCAAGCGCCGCCCGCACATAGAGTGTAAACGGGAAACCGGGTCACATCGACCCGGCTACCGTTTACACTGCACAGTTTGTCGGGTTGAACACGCAAACTTCCCAAGTTGGAATATCGGATCACTCAACCCGGACTAATCCAACTCAACCCCTTTACACCAGCCAGCAACACGGGTTATGCACGTTCATGTGCAATAACCCGTGTTACTAGCTGGTGGTGTAAAAGGGGTAAGGGTCAGCCATTGGTGGATAATTTGTCTAACCAGCTACAGATTTTAAACCAGAATCTGGCTAGACAGAGCTTCCTCTGGGCGCACACGTGGCTCTAAGCAGGCTACTTCTTCCTCTCCATCCACTATCCTTACTGATTTTTCATCGGAAGAGGAGGGGGAGCATACAGCTCAATCTGACACAGATTCTGGTGCTGCAGATGAGGCTCCATCCTCTGCCTGAGGACATATGTAATAAATGGGAAAATTCACCTCCGGTGGATTCTCATGTCACTCACCTCATGGTATTATCCACTCTACCGGTTACTACGATTCACTTCCCTAAGGAAACCGGCTGATAAATGTATTAAAGGCTGCCTGAAGTCAATTTACTCCCTTACAGGGGCTGTCCTTAGACCTACTATAGCTGCCTCATGAGCAGAAAGGTGATTGAGGCTTGGGTTCATGCACTAGAGGATGAGCTGCCCATGCTTATATAAGAGGAAGCCAGACAATACCTGTCTCATATTAAAACAGCTTCTTATTATATTCACGAAGCTTCGTCTGAGGCTGGTGTGTTGGCCGCCAAGTCTGTTCTAATGTGCCGTATTTTGTGGTTGAAGACATGGAAGGTGTACCTGGATTCTAAGAAAACCTTAGAACTATTCCCTTTTACTGGGGATTTTCTGTTCGGGGAAGAATTGTAGAAGATTGTGTCTGATTTGGAGAATACCAACACAAGCATTTCTACCCCCCTCAAATCCTTCAAAGAAGGTCAAGGGTACCACATTTCGCTTCTTTCGACCTCAGGGTAAAGCAAAAGGACAGTCTTTCCCTAGACAGTCTCACAACCCTAAATCCTCCAAGACCAAGCATTCCTGGGCAACTTGTCAGCCTTCCAATAAGCCTGACAAGCTCGCAGCATGATGTGGCGGGCCTCCATTGGGGGACACCAGGGTCTGAGGTTGACTTATACACTTTGCCAAGGTTTGGCATATGACCACTTCGGATGCTTGGGTGCTAGAAGTGGTCTCCCACGGTACGTAATCCCATTCAAGGAACGTCCCTCTCAACAGTACTTTACCACGGGCCTTCCATCGGACCCGGTAAGGGTGCAGACTCTGCAAACGGTGGCCAATTCCCTCCTTCATTTGGGAGTGATTGTGCCGGTCCCTCAGTCCCAAAGGGGCAGAGGTTACTACTCGACCCTGTTTCCTGTTCCAAAGCCCAATGGGTTTCACCGACCTATTCTCAACCTCAAATCATTGAAAATGTTTGTGAGGGTATCCAAGTTTCGCATGGAAACTTTGCGCTCAATAGTTCTGGCTATGGAACCTGGAGACTTCATGGTATCCCTGGATTTACAGGATGCATATCTGCATATTCTTATTGCCAAGTCGCATCGTCGCATCAACAGTTCCTGCGGTTTACTACTGCCAGCCTTCATTACCAAATCCAGGCTCTGCCATTTGGACTGACTACAGCTCCTCGTGTATTTACCAAGATTATGGCTGTTATGACAACTTACCTTTGTCATCAGGGAATACAAATTCTGCCGTATCTGGATGATCTTCTGCTACTAGCGAAGTCACAGGAAGGTCTCCTCAGACATCTCCAACTGACAGCTTCCTTCCTTCAGACACATGGTTGTCTGATAAAATGGAAGAAGTCCACTATGGTCCCATCACAGAGCATGGTACACCTTGGGGCACTTCTGGATACAAACAGTCAAAGACTGTTTTCTCCGACGTCCTAGTGGATGCTGGGAACTCCGTAAGGACCATGGGGAATAGCGGCTCCGCAGAAGACTGGGCACAAATAAAGAAAGCTTTAGGACTACATGGTGTGCACTGGCTCCTCCCACTATGACCCTCCTCCAGACCTCAGTTAGAATCTTGTGCCCAGCTGAGCTGGATGCACACTAGGGGCTCTCCTGAGCTCCTAGAAAAGAAAGTATAATTTTTGTTTTTTTATTTTCAGTGAGATCTGCTGGCAACAGACTCACTGCTACGAGGGACTAAGGGGAGAAGAAGTGAACCTACCTGCTTGCAGCTAGCTTGGGCTTCTTAGGCTACTGGACACCATTAGCTCCAGAGGCATCGAACACAGGACCCGACCTCGATCGTTCGGTCCCGGAGCCGCGCCGCCGCCCCCCTTACAGAGCCAGAAGCAAGAAGTTGGTCCGGAAAATCGGCGGCAGAAGACTTCGGTCTTCAACAAGGGAGCGCACAGCACTGCAGCTGTGCACCATTGCTCCTCATGCACACCTCACACTCTGGTCACTGATGGGTGCAGGGTGCAGGGCGCTGGGGGGGGGGGGGGGCCTGAGCAGCAATATTAACACCTTGGCTGGCAAATAATCACAATATATAGTCCCAGAGGCTATATATGTGAAAAATACCCCTGCCAGAATTCCATAAAAAAGCGGGAGAAGTCCGCCGAAAAAGGGGCGGGGCTATCTCCCTCAGCACACTGGCGCCATTTTCTCTTCACAGTGCAGCTGGAAGACAGCTCCCCAGGCTCTCCCCTGTAGTTTTCAGGCTCAAAGGGTTAAAAAGAGAGGGTGGGGCACTAAATTTAGGCGCAATATTGTGTATACAAGCAGCTATTGGGAAAAATCACTCAGTTATAGTGTTAATCCCTGTGTTATATAGCGCTCTGGTGTGTGCTGGCATACTCTCTCTCTGTCTCCCCAAAGGACTTTGTGGGGTCCTGTCCTCAGTCAGAGCATTCCCTGTGTGTGTGCGGTGTGTCGGTACGGCTGTGTCGACATGTTTGAGGAAAAAGGTTATGTGGAGGCGGAGCAGATGCCGATTATTGTGATGTTGCCCCCTGTGGGGCCGACACCAGAGTGGATGGATAGGTGGAAGATATTAACCGACAATGTCAACTCCTTACATAAAAGGCTGGATGACGTAACAGCTGTGGGACAGTCGGCTTCTCAGCCCGTGCCTGCCCAGGCGTCTCAAAAGTCATCAGGGGCTCAAAAACGCCCGCTACCTCAGATGGCAGACACAGATGTCGACACGGAGTCTGACTCCAGTGTCGACGAGGTTGAGACATATACACAATCCACTAGGAACATCCGTAGCATGATTTCGGCAATAAAAAATGTGTTACACATTTCTGACATTAACCCAAGTACCACTAAAAAAGGGTTTTATGTTTGGGGAGAAAAAGCAGCCAGTGTTTTGTTCCCCCATCCGATGAGTGAATGAAGTGTGTGAAGAAGCGTGAGTTCCCCCGATAAGAAACTGGTAATTTCTAAAAAGTTACTGATGGCGTACCCTTTCCTGCCAGAGGATAGGTCACGTTGGGAGATATCCCCTAGGGTGGATAAGGCGCTCACACGTTTATCAAAAAAAGGTGGCACTGCCGTCTTAGGATACGGCCACTTTGAAGGAGCCTGCTGATAAAAAGCAGGAGGTGATCCTGAAGTCTGTATTTACACACTCAGGTACTATAATGAGACCTAAAATTGCCTCAGCATGGATAGTGCTGCTGCAGCGGGGTCTGTTACCCTGTCAGGACAGGGATACTATTTTGCTAACCATAGAGCATATTAAAAGACGCCGTCTTATATATGAGGGATGCACAGAGGGATATTTGCCGGCTGACATCCAGAATTAATGCAATGTCCATTCTGCCAGGAGGGTATTAGGGACCCGGCAGTGGACAGGTGATGCTGACTTTAAAAGGCACATGGAGATTTTGCCTTATAAGGTTGAGGAATTGTTTTGGAATGGTCTTTGGGACCTCGTATCCACAGCAACAGCTGGGAAGAAAAATTTTTACCTCAGGTTTCCTCACAGCCTAAGAAAACACTGTATTATCAGGTACAGTCCTTTCGGCTTCAGAAAAGCAAGCGGGTCAAAGGCACTTCCTTTCTGCACAGAGACAAGGGAAGAGGGAAAAGCTGCACCAGACAGCCAGTTCCCAGGATCAAAAATCTTCCCCCGCTTCCTCTGAGTCCACCGCATGACACTGGGGCTCCACAGGTGGAGCCAGGTGCGGTGGGGGCGCGTCTCGGGAACTTCAGCGACCAGTGGGCTCGCTCACAGGTAGATCCCTGGGTTCTGCAAGTAGTATTACAGCGATACAAGCTGGAGTTCGAGGCGACTCCCCCTCGCACTTACCTCAAATCAGCCTTGCCTGCTGCCCTCGGAGAGAGGGAAGGTAGTACTGGCGGCAATTCACAAGCTGTACTTCCAGCGGGTGATAATCAAGATACCCCTCCTTCAACAAGGCCGGGGTTACTGTTCCACAATGTTTGTGGTACCGAAACCAGACGGTTCGGTGTGACTCATTCTAAAATTAAAATCCTTGAACACTTATATACGAAGGTTCAAGTTCAAAATGGAATCGCTTAGGACGGTTATTGCAAGCCTGGACGAAGGGGATTACATGGTATCACTGGACATCAAGGATGCTTACCTGCATGTCCCCATTTACCCTCCTCACCAGGAGTACCTCAAAATTGTGGTACAGGACTGTCATTACCAATTCCAGACGTTGCCGTTGGTCTGTCCCCGGCACCGAGGGTATTTACCAAGGTAATGGCCGAAATGATGATACTCCTTCGAAAAAAGGGAGTTATAATTATCCCGTACTTGGACGATCTCCTTATAAAGGCGAGGTCCAGGGAGCAGTTGTTGGTCGGAGTAGCACTATCTCGGGAAGTGCTAAAACAGCACGGCTGGATTCTGAATATTCCAAAGTCGCAGCTGGTTCCTACGACGCGTCTACTGTTCCTGGGTATGGTTCTGGACACAGAACAGAAAAAAGTGTTTCTCCCAGAGGAGAAGGCCAAGGAGTTGTCATCTCTAGTCAGAGACCTCCTACAACAAATAAGGCGTCGGTGCATCAATGCACGCGAGTCCTGGGAAAGATGGTAGCTTCTTACGAAGAAATTCCATTCGGCAGGTTCCATGCAAGGATCTTCCAGTGGGATCTGTTGGACAAGTGGTCCGGGTCGCATCTTCGGATGCATTGGCTGATAACCCTGTCTCCAAGGGCCAGGGTGTCGCTGTTGTGGTGGCTGCAGAGTGCTCATCTTCTAGAGGGCCGCAGATTCGGCATACAGGACTGGGTCCTGGTGACCACGGATGCCAGCCTTCGAGGCTGGGGGGCAGTCACACAGGGAAGAAACTTCCAAGGACTATGGTCGAGTCAGGAGACTTCCCTACACATAAATATTCTGGAACTGAGGGCCATTTACAATGCCCTAAGTCAGGCAAGACCCCTGCTTCAAAACCAGCCGGTACTGATCCAATCCGACAACATCACGGCAGTCGCCCATGTAAACCGACAGGGTGGCACAAGAAGCAGGATGGCGATGGCAGAAGCCACAAGGATTCTCCGATGGGCGGAAAATCACGTGTTAGCACTGTCAGCAGTGTTCATTCCGGGAGTGGACAACTGGGAAGCAGACTTTCTCAGCAGACACGACCTCCACCCGGGAGAGTGGGGACTTCATCCAGAAGTCTTCCAAATGATTGTACACCTTTGGGAAAGGCCACAGGTGGACATGATGGCGTCCCGCCTCAACAAAAAGCTAAAAAGATATTGGGCCAGGTCAAGGGACCCTCAGGCGATAGCTGTGGACGCTCTGGTAACACCATGGGTGTACCAGTCGATGTATGTGTTCCTTCCTCTGCCTCTCATACCCAAGGTACTGAGAATAATATGAAGTAGAGGAGTAAGAACTATACTCATTGTTCGGGATTGGCCAAGAAGAGCTTGGTACCCAGAACTTCAAGAAATGATCTCAGAGGACCCATGGCCTCTGCTGCTCAGACAGGACCTGCTGCAGCAGGGGCCCTGTCTGTTCCAAGACTTGCCGCGGCTGCGTTTGACGTCATGGCGGTTGAACACTGGATCCTAAAGGAAAAAGGCATTCCGGAGGAAGTCATTCCTACACTGATTAAGGCTAGGAAAGATGTGACCAAAAAACATTATCACCACATATGGCGAAAATATGTTGCTTGGTGTGAGGCCAGGAAGGCCCCAACGGAGGAATTTCAACTGGGTCGATTTCTGCACTTCCTACAGTCAGGAGTGACTATGGGCCTAAAATTGGGTTCCATTAAGGTCCAGATTTCGGCTCTGTACATTTTCTTCCAAAAAGAACTGGCTTCACTGCCTGAAGTTCATACTTTGGTTAAGGGAGTGCTGCATATTCAGCCCCCGTGTGTGCCTCCAGTGGCACCGTGGGATCTCAACGTGGTGTTGGACTCCCTAAAGTCGCATTGGTTTGAGCCACTTAAATCCGTAGAGCTAAAATACCTCACGTGGAAAGTGGTCATGCTGTTGGCCTTGGCGTCGGCCAGGCATGTATCAGAATTGGCGGCTTTGTCATGCAAAAGCCCTTATCTGATTTTTCATATGGATAGGGCGGAATTGAGGACTCATTCTCAATTCCTTCCTAAGGTGGTATCAGCTTTTCATGTGAACCAACCTATTGTGGTGCCTGCGGCTACTTGGGACTTGGTGTACTCCAAGTTACTGGACGTAGTCAGGGCCCTGAAAATATGTGTTTCCAGGACGGCTGAAGTCAGAAAAACTGACTCGCTATTTATCCTGTATGCACCCAACAAGCTGGGTGCTCCTGCTTCTAAGCAGACTATTGCTCGCTGGATCTGTAGCACGATTCAACTTGCACATTCTGCGGCTGGACTGCCGCACCCTAAATCTGTAAAAGCCCATTCCATGAGGAATGTGGGCTCTTCTTGGGCGGCTGCCCGAGGGGTCTCGGCTTTACAACTTTGCCAAGCTGCTACTTGGTTGGGTTCAAACACTTTTGCAAGAGTCTACAAGTTTGATACCCTGGCTGAGGAGGACCTTGAGTTTGCTCATTCGGTGCTGCAGAGTCATCCGCACTCTCCCGCCCGTTTGGGAGCTTTGGTATAATCCCCATGGTTCTTACGGAGTTCCCAGCATCCACTAGGACGTGTTATGAGCCACGGCTGTGGCTCATTCCTGTTTTGCATTTTTGTTATGTATTTTATGTTATACTTCTGTTTATGTTCCCCGTGGGTGTCATGGGGTGCTCGGAGCTCACCCTTAAGGAGGGGATACTGTTATGAACCACAGGTAGTGGTTCATTCCTATATTATGTTTATAAAGTTATCTTGCATGCTAGGATTTCTTGTTGCTCTGTTTTAGAATGCTCTTGTCTGCTGCCGCTGGTGAGTCTGCGTAATTGCAGCTTGTTCCCATGTGTTCAGCCTCACCTGGCTGCTAATTGCATCTTGTCAGTTGGACTCATGCAACAGGGCAGCTGCATGGGATTATTAATTAGGCCTCTCTGTTATATGCTGGCTGTTATATGCTGGCTGAGTGCAATTCGCAGATGCTGGTGATATTGTCTTAGTTTCCAGTCTGCTTGAGTTCTGAGCTTGGTTCCTGCTAGTTCCTGAGCTGTGTCAGTCCCTGTGTCGATTCCTGTGTCTGATTCCGTGTCCTGCCGTGAGGCGTGCCTGTCCTCCAGTTCTGAGAGTCTGTGTCAGCAGCATTGGAGATTCCTGTCCGTTTGCCAGTATACGTACCGGTTCCGTGAGTAGCGGTCCTGCTGCGTCCGTCGGCTTAGGCCGCTGTATTTTCATTATTATTTCTGTCTCTGGTGTTTTGCAGAGGGTTCTGCTTATGCTGTCACCGCCGGTACACAAAAGTATAGTGTCGGCGTGTGGTCAGCATTTCCTTTGTTGTTCTTTTCCTTTGGCGGTTTTTCCGCACATACTTTAGGTTTTGTTAGTTAGCTTGTAGCCCCTGGCCTGTTTGTTAGTTAGAGGTCCTCTTGTTATCATCCTGCCTCGGATTTCCCTTTGTCTCTCATTAAGACCGGGGGGCACCGGAGTTGGGCAGACATAATCCGCCCTTCAAACGTGGCTGCTAAGGGCTCAAGAAACCATAGTCTCGCAAGGGATTTCCGATAGCACGGGTGAGACAACAGAGTTAGGACGCCAGGGGCTATTCCCTTTCCATTCCCCTTTCCCAGCGTTACGTCCTGGTGCTCTGGACTCACTTCATGAACATCTCCCTTGTTCTGAGCACCAGGAACCTAACATTATCACCAGCCATACCACAAAAAAGAAATAAAACTTTTTTTCTTTTTTGGCTCAGTCCGGTGTTTAGAGATCCAGTCCGGTGTTTAGAGATCCAGTCCGGTGTTTAGAGATCCAGTCTGGTGTTTAGAGATCCAGTGTGGTGTTTAGAGATCCAGTCCGGTGTTTAGAGATCCAGTCCGGTGTTTAAAAAAAAGAAATTTTTTTTTTTTTAGTCTTGCCTTGTCTAGTCTTGCCTTGTCCAGTCTTAAATCCTCCTATGTCTACTATGCAAGCCCTGCAGGCATCTCTCGCAGCCCTGAACTCTGCATTCAGTGCTTTGAGACCAGAGCGACTAGAAGTATTGCAGCAATCCCTAAAGCAACTGCAAAACCTTCTGACTAAAATCTTGCTCATCTTGCCAGAAGTCGTTGAGAGTACATCTATCTCTAAAGAGACTCTAGCTCACAGTATGGTGACAAGAGAACCCTCTGGTTTATTTGAAGAGAAAAGGTTTAAAAGTTTTCTGCGGCCCAGGCTCTCAGAAGAGGAGCGTCTGCGTCGCAGAAACTTAAACTTATGCCTATATTGTGGGGGTTTAGGCCACTATCTGCAGACCTGTGAGTTGCGCAAGCCAAAGTGTGGTGACGAGTCTTGCCCTCTGGCCAAGTTGAGTCAGGATTCAAGACCTACTCCCGTCTCTACTGTGGCAAAGGTACTTGTCACACAACCCACACTAAAAAGCTCTCTGTCCTATGATTGGGGTCCTTGGGCAAGGGAGCCCCATTATAGATTCAGGAATCAAAAGAGAATGTTTCTCTCCTCTCTTGAGGTTCCTGTTGAAGCAGAGTTGCAAACTCCTGGAGTGGTGCCCAATGCCCAGGGTCCTGGAGTGGTGCCGGATGCCCAGGGTCCTGGAGTGGTGCCCGATGCCCAGGGTCCTGGAGTGGTGCCCGATGCCCAGGGTCCTGGAGTGGTGCCCGATGCCCAGGGTCCTGGAGTGGTGCCCGTAGCCCAGGGTCCTGGAGTGGTGCCCGTAGCCCAGGGTCCTGGAGTGGTGCCCGTAGCCCAGGGTCCTGGAGTGGTGCCCGTAGCCCAGGGTCCTGGAGTGGTGCCCATAGCCCAGGGTCCTGGAGTGGTGCCCGTAGCCCAGGGTCCTGGTGCGGCGCCCGTAGCCCAGGGTGCTGGTGCGGCGCCCGATGCCCAGAGTGCTGGTGCGGTGCCCGATGCCCAGAGTGCTGGTGCGGTGCCCGATGCCCAGAGTGCTGGTGCGGTACCCGATGCCCAGAATGCTGGAGCGGTACCCAATGCCCAAGCTTATAGAGGGACATCAAATACTGTAGCTCAGGTTTCCATACCAGAAGGGGTCTCAGAAGCGGTTACCCCAGGTAGGGACTTGAAGAGCGTAACCACAGAAAGGTTTCCTAAAACCATTATGCTAGAAGAGAACTCGAGAAGCAAAACCCCAGAAGTGATATTTGAAGTATTATCCCCAAGTGGGGTCTCGAGAGACGCAGCCCCAAAGAAGGGTCTAGAAGTCGCTTCCCCAGGAAAGAACTTAAGAAGCATAGCATTAGTGGAGGATCTGAACGTTATTGCTTCAGCAAAAGTCCCGGAAGTCATAGTCCCGGGAGAACTTTCGATAATTATCGATTCAGAGAGGGAGGCCGATGGCCCGATCCCAGTCAGGGAGGCCAACGGCCCGGTCCCAGTAAAAGAATCCGAGGTGCTGACCCCAGCGGGGTTCCCGGAGGCCACTGCCCCCAGCGGGGTTCCCGGAGGCCACTGCCCCCAGCGGGGTTCCCGGAGGCCACTGCCCCAGCGGGGTTCCCGGAGGCCACTGCCCCAGCGGGGTTCCCGGAGGCCACTGCCCCGGGTGGGGTTCAGAAAGTCACTGCCCCGGGTGGGGTTCAGAAAGTCACTGCCCCGGGTGGGGTTCAGAAAGTCACTGCCCCGGGTGGGGTTCAGAAAGTCACTGCCCCGGGTGGGGTTCAGAAAGTCACTGCCCCGGGTGGGGTTCAGAAAGTCACTGCCACGTGTGGGGTTCAGAAAGTCACTGCCCCGGGTGGGGTTCAGAAAGTCACTGCCCCGTGTGGGGTTCAGAAAGTCACTGCCCCGGGTGGGGTTCAGAAAGTCACTGCCCCGTGTGGGGTTCAGAAAGACACTGCCCCGGGTGGGGTTCAGAAAGTCACTGCCCCGGGTGGGGTTCAGAGAGTCTCGGCTTCGAGTAAGGTCAATAGTGACCAGGTCCTCGCAAAGCACTCCAGTCAGTCAGATGAGAAGGAAACAGATCCTGACTCTGATATCTCAACATCCATAACCTTTGATGGGGACTTAGCCCAATTTCTGGCGCTTTTCAAACACTATTACACTATTATGTTGTCTAGACCATTTCTGGGCATCACTCCAGAGAACCTTGTGCTCTATCTGATTTATTCTTTTAGAGGAGAGCCTTTTGAGTGGGCGACCAGCCTAGTGAAAGCTGAAGATCCCATTCTTCAGGATCCCCCAGCATTCAGTGATGCAATTATTAAAAGATATGGTTCTAAAGAAATTGGTTCAGGTTCCTCTAGGTCACCCGTCTTATATGCTGAGAGTCCACCAAATACTGTAAACTCAGCACAAGAGTCTCAGCCCGTTATTTGACTGCAGGATGTGCTTTTCTGACTTCTTCTAATAATAGTACTTTGTTCAAGAAAGGGGTTTGTGGGAACCGCACCGGTCTAGCAACAATTATTGTACGAAAAGTAATCTGAGTAGTGTCCTCTGAGAAACTGAAATTTATATTATAGAATTGCTTCAGATTAAGGTAACTGTGCATATAAGATAATATATCTTCTAAAATGCACTAAGTAGAGTTACCATTCAGTGGTGCTCCCATGAGTCAAAAAGTATATATTGAGAAAAATACCAAATAAGAAATGGAAAAAGAAATAGACTCCTGTTTGGGAGCACTCTAACTCAGAGGAAATAAGTTATATATATATGTCTTAGGCTGGTAAAATCATGATTTTATTAGATTCCTATTAAAATATAGAATTATCGGAGTTCGAAACTAGTTCTATGTGATTCAAGACTATATGCAAAAATATCTATATCAATTTAATAAATAATTAGCGAAAATTGCTATAATATGAAGTAAGCCGGACAGACTTTTAGAATTCACTGAAAAAGGGGAGAGGGGAAGGGAAGGGGGAAGGGGAAAGGACACCTACTAGTCTCAATGGTGTCTGTCAGATGAATATATATGAATATAATATATGACCATCATTCATACTGCAAAAAATCCCAAATGGAAAAAGTAATTGCAGGGAATTAAATCATGAGTCATATGAATCCGAGTACCCATCTGTGACTTAGAATTGGGCAGCAAAATTTATTTGCAGTACCAGGATGTTCCAAGGTGGTCTCCCATCCGAGTACTAGTCCGGCCCTCCACTGCTTAGCTTCCAAGATCGGAAGAGATTGGGCATCTCCAGTGGGGTATGTCCGCAATTTCTTAAGCTAGCCCTTTCGTTTGTCACTTTGTATTAGAAAAGGAATCGTTCATATTTTCAACATGAAAAATGAAAAAAAGGGGGACAGACACCCATTTGGACGGCAGGCTCAAAAAGTGCAAATTGGATATAACAATTATATGGCATGAAAGTATCAAGGCCATAAATATCCAATCACAGTGAATTCTTCCTTATTTGTATTGTACTATACACCAGTCAATTGTATATGACAAAATCATTCTTGGTTATGCTGTCTAAATAGGACAGTGATAAGCATAAATTGATCACCAAGAAAGAGCGGGGTAGTAACTACAAAGAATCCTCTATAGTTAGTGGCTTAGCATCTGTGTTTTTCTCACAACCAAAGATCCACCATTGGTATGCAAAATCTCACTATATCTACCATTGATATGCAAAACCTCTGAGATGAAATGAGAACAAATTGCAATATCAAGTTGTTCCAGAGTGGTCCCTCATCCAAACACCACCACTATATAGCATTAAATGCTCAGATGCAATTAAGCACCATTAGTGGAATAAGCCACAACTGAATGCTTGTCACTGATTGGTATGGTCACCTTCAGTCAGAGTTTTTTGTAAAAAACAAAAAACATACATATATGTTGGGAGGGCAAAATAGTAATTAGATGAGTATACCAAATATATGTACCTATGCAGGATATGCAGTTGGTTACTTATCTCAGCATATAGCATATTATCTTTGCAAAAGAATATATGATCAGAGCATAACAGGTGTAAACTCATATGGCTGAACTGTCATAGATCCTATGAGCAACGAACACATATTAGTCCAAGCCAAACAGACTTGGTAATGTTAGAATAATATTACCACTAACCAATAATTACAGAGCGCTTATTTGCTAATCACCCTAAGTAAAAAAAAATGTTTGTAATATAACATGACAGGTGCTAGTATAATTGAACCAGATACTGGGTTCATTTCATACAATACCAATCTGTAGATTTTGGTATCCCCGGTTTTCTGGTGCAGGCGGTGGGAATATAAAACGAGATAGGTGCAGCTAATCCCCGCAGCTCCTGCCCGCGATCGAGCTCCAGCGGGTGGGGGGAATATTGGTGCGTCCCGCCGTATTTCCCCGCTAGCGGGTTCCAGGCACTGGGGTGAGATTTGTAACAGTGTCCGCTTCTCTTGTGCCCGTAATCGAGCTCCGGCGGGTGGAAGTAGCCGCTGACTTCCGCGGCTTGTGTGGTTGCCTGGTAACAGGCTGTGATGATCCGGCTTACCAGGTCACGTGTGCGCACCACGTGACCATGTGGGTCCTGACGTACGTTTCGCTGATAGGCTTGATCACAGATGGGTACTCGGATTCATATGACTCATGATTTAATTCCCTGCAACTACTTTTTCCATTTGGGATTTTTTGCAGTATGAATGATGGTCATATATTATATTCATATATATTCATCTGACAGACACCATTGAGACTAGTAGGTGTCCTTTCCCCTTCCCCCTTCCCTTCCCCTCTCCCCTTTTTCAGTGAATTCTAAAAGTCTGTCCGGCTTACTTCATATTATAGCAATTTTCGCTAATTATTTATTAAATTGATATAGATATTTTTGCATATAGTCTTGAATCACATAGAACTAGTTTCGAACTCCGGTAATTCTATATTTTAATAGGAATCTAATAAAATCATGATTTTACCAGCCTAAGACATATATATAACTTATTTCCTCTGAGTTAGAGTGCTCCCAAACAGGAGTCTATTTCTTTTTCCATTTCTTATTTGGTATTTTTCTCAATAATAGTACTTTACCAGAAAGTTCAGCTCCCAAGGGTAAGAGACCTGTCTCTGATTTGAACGCAGCCTTGCTGGGTGGTACCATCAGTTCAGACAATGTTTGGGGAATTACCTTGGTCAGACCTAAAGAGCTTTGTAAAAAGAAGAAGAAAAATAAATAATTTTTGACTCTTGCCTTGATAAAAAAAAAGGATTTTTTTCCCTTGTCTTGTGTCCAGTGGCCACCATCAAGGGGAGGGCACTGTTACAAGTTGTTGCTACAGCTTGTTTTTGTTTTCTTGTCTGTTAGACCAGTGTGTCAGGTTTTTTTTTTTGTATCCCTTGTTCTGGATAGGCTGTGGCTCATTCCTGTTTTGCATTTTTGTTATGTATTTTATGTTATACTTCTGTTTATGTTCCCCGTGGGTGTCATGGGGTGCTCGGAGCTCACCCTTAAGGAGGGGATACTGTTATGAACCACAGGTAGTAGTTCATTCCTATATTATGTTTATAAAGTTATCTTGCATGCCAGGATTTCCTGTTGCTCTGTTTTAGAATGCTCTTGTCTGCTGCCGCTGGTGAGTCTGCGTAATTGCAGCTTGTTCCCATGTGTTCAGCCTCACCTGGCTGCTAGTTGCATCTTGTCAGTTGGACTCATGCAACAGGGCAGCTGCATGGGATTATTAATTAGGCCTCTCTGTTATATGCTGGCTGAGTGCAGTTCGCAGATGCTGGTGATATTGTCTTAGTTTCCAGTCTGCTTGAGTTCTGAGCTTGGTTCCTGCTAGTTCCTGAGCTGTGTCAGTCCCTGTGTCGATTCCTGTGTCTGATTCCGTGTCCTGCCGTGAGGCGTGCCTGTCCTCCAATTCTGAGAGTCTGTGTCAGCAGCATTGGAGATTCCTGTCCGTTTGCCAGTATTCGTACCGGTTCCGTGAGTAGCGGTCCTGCTGCGTCCGTCGGCTTAGGCCGCTGTATTTTCATTATTATTTCTGTCTCTGGTGTTTTGCAGAGGGTTCTGCTTATGCTGTCACTGCCGGTACACAAAAGTATAGTGTCGGCGTGTGGTCAGCATTTCCTTTGTTGTTCTTTTCCTTTGGCGGTTTTTCCGCACATACTTTAGGTTTTGTTAGTTAGCTCGTAGCCCCTGGCCTGTTTGTTAGTTAGAGGTCCTCTTGTTATCATCCTGCCTCGGATTTCCCTTTGTCTCTCATTAAGACCGGGGGGCACCGGAGTTGGGCAGACATAATCCGCCCTTCAAACGTGGCTGCCAAGGGCTCAAGAAACCATAGTCTCGCAAGGGATTTCCGATAGCACGGGTGAGACAACAGAGTTAGGGCGCCAGGGGCTATTCCCTTTCCATTCCCCTTTCCCAGCGTTACGTGCTGGTGCTCTGGACTTACTTCATGAACATCTCCCTTGTTCTGAGCACCAGGAACCTAACAGGACGTCAGAGAAAATAAGATTTTACTCACCGGTAAATCTATTTCTCGTAGTCCGTAGTGGATGCTGGGCGCCCATCCCAAGTGCGGATTGTCTGCAATACTTGTATATAGTTATTGCCTAACTAAAGGGTTATTGTTTTGAGCCATCTGTAGTGAGGCTCAGTTATAATTCATACTGTTAACTGGGTATAATATCACAAGTTATTCGGTGTGATTGGTGTGGCTGGTATGAGTCTTACCCGGGATTCAAAATCCTTCCTTATTGTGTCAGCTCTTCCGGGCACAGTATCCTAACTGAGGTCTGGAGGAGGGTCATAGTGGGAGGAGCCAGTGCACACCAGGTAGTCCTAAAGCTTTCTTTAGTTGTGCCCAGTCTCCTGCGGAGCCGCTATTCCCCATGGTCCTTACGGAGTTCCCAGCATCCACTACGGACTACGAGAAATAGATTTACCGGTGAGTAAAATCTTATTTTTACCCCTATACAAGATTCTGAAGATTAAGGACAGGATATGTCATTTCATTCATCGTCCCAGGGTGTCAATAAACTCGGCAATGCAAATACTCAGTCTGATGGTGTCATCCTTCGACATGATAGAGTATGCTCAATTTCATTCCCGTCCTCTACAAAGGTTTATTATTTCCGAATGTAATGGCCTGCCTCACTGGATCAGATTTCATATTATCTCATTGACTCCTACAGATGTTCGGTTGTCGTTGACCTGGTGGCTACAGGATCAGCAATTAAGTGTGGGTTGACCCTTCTGGATTCCGAGCTTGGTTCTGCTAACAACGGATGCCAGTCTTCGGGGGGTTGGGGAGCGGTGACGGAGCAACGTTCATGTAACGAAACAATATGGACTTGGACTGAGAACCTTTTTATTTATCACTCATTTCTCACAGTATAATGTACTTTTTAAACCTTGGCCCAATCTAGGTATATACACCAGAGCATAGGTGTATCATGTATACTGTTATTTCATGTTATTAGGTATTTATTGTCCTTGCTATTACTTATAATGTGGTATGTACTGGAGATATAAAGACCATTGCCATACTGTGTGACTATAGCAGGACAGGCCATAGTGTGTGACAGGAGGAGAGCCAGGCAGCTGTCCTAGCTCATTACCATGTGTATCACATATGTGAGTCCATTATGTGAGGTGTGATAGGTGTTGCTGGTAATGTAATCAGAACAATGACTGAGTGACTGGTAAGATAGCTAGCTGCCAGCCCAAGTTATTTATCTAGGTCATATGGGAGGTAATTAGTATAGAACTCCCAGATGATGTACAATGGGTCTCCACAGCACTATACTGGCTGAAATAGCCTTGGGATATCCTGACCTAACCTCCTAAGTAGACTGTTTGGCACCAGAGGGGATCTGCCAGTCAGGTATATAAGTAGAGCAGGTCTCAATGGAGGAGAGTCTATTGTGGTGGATCCTGTAAATCAGACATCAGCAGGAAACACTCTGAGCTGGGCATCGCTGTGCCACCAGAGGAAACCCTACCAGGACAATGCATTGTGAGCCAGTACCCAGGCTGGGGGACACAGGACTGTCTAGCAAGAGGTAGTGGTAAGGATACAGATTACTGCTATTGCTACTTATGGATGCTGACTGCAAGAGGCTGCTGGAGGATACGTGCTACCAATTACCCTGTAACATGTGACTATTTTATGGTGTTGTGCTGTCATTATAAAGACTTATTTTTTTATATATTCTGATCTGCCCGAGTTAATTGAATCCCACAGAGGGTAACCACCATCCCAGCGAAGCGTGGTTTCCTCAACAGTTCGTTCCAGGGTCATTAGACCAGGTAAGAATCTCTTCTTCCAATCTATATACTGGAGTTGAGAGCAGTGTTCTACGCTCTCTGGCTCGGGCTCTTCTGCAGAACAGGCCAGTTCAAGTACAGTCAGACAATGACACCATGGTGGCCTATATCAACCATCAGGGTGGCACTCAAAATCGATGGGCAATGTTGGAGGTGTCCAAAATTCTTTGTTGGGCAGAACACCATCTACCGGTCATATCGGCAGTGTTCATTCCGGACACACTCAACTGGGAAACAGACTTCCTCAGTCGTCAGAATGTTCACTCAGGACAAGTGGTGCATACCAGACGTGGCTCTCATGGTGTCTCGACACAATCACATGGTTCCGGTCTTCGGATCCCAAACCAGGGACCCTCAGATGATGTTCGTGGATGCATTGCCAGTTTCATGGAACTTTTGTCTGCATCAAGTGTTCCCTCCAGTCTCGCTCCTGCCCAGAGTTCTCCGGAAGTTCAAACAAGAAGGTGGAATTCTCATTCTGTTCGTCCAGCATGGCCCAGACATTGGTTCTCAGATCTCTAGGGACATCGGCAGAGCATCCCCTTCTACTTCCTCAGCAACAGGACCTCCAATGGCAGGGTCCTTGTCTTCATCCGGATTTTGCCAAACTAGCTTTATCGGTGTGGTGATTGAAGCTTCACTCCTGAGGACTAAAGGATTCTCAGAGGCCGTCATTCAAACTATGTTGAAGGCCCGGAAACCGGCTTCTGCCAGAATTTATTAGTGTGGCATGCTTACTTCACTGGTGTGCTGCTAAGAAATATGACACCTCAAAATTCAGAACTTCCAGACTTCTGGCTTGTCTTCAACAAGGATTAGAGTTCGGACTTAATCTGGCCTCTCTCAAGGTAGAGATATCGGCCTTTTCTGTATGGTCTCAGCGCAAGATGTCACACTTGGCTGGTGTTGAGGCTCCAGCAACTGAGGTAGGACTTGGGAGACAGTTGCCTGTGGAGGAGGAAGACGAGGGGGCTGAATTTAGATCCTTTTCATGGGTTGGAAGTCTAATGAGTGCAGAGAAAGAAGGTAGAATAATACAATTTAATGAAAGAACAATGGTACACAAAAGCTGAGAACTCCAAAAATAGAAGAGCTGAAGATTGTGTTTAAAGTCTGTAAAGACAGGGCTGAATAATACTGATTTGAAGACTGAGGTTTGAGACTTTAAAGATGAGACCAAAGAACATGGAATGAAAGAACTGATGTCTGCTGAGCACTGCTCACACCCGGAACCCCTCAATGGTCTGAGACCACGTGGTTGTACCGCGACTACAGACAGACTATAAGCAAAGGGATTGCTGCAGTAAAAGGTGACCACCGGACGAGAGCTGACGAAACCAGGGGGGTAATTCCAAGTTGATCGTAGCAGGAATTTTGTTAGCAGGTGGGCAAAACCACGTGCACTGCAGGGAAGGCAGATTTAACATGTGCAGAAAGAGGTAGATTTGGGTGAGTTATTTTGTTTCTGTGCAGGGTAAATA
Organism: Pseudophryne corroboree; assembly: GCF_028390025.1. Taxonomy (NCBI): domain Eukaryota; kingdom Metazoa; phylum Chordata; class Amphibia; order Anura; family Myobatrachidae; genus Pseudophryne; species Pseudophryne corroboree. Next base: position 37,183,619 of record NC_086446.1, on the reverse strand, counting down.
ATGGCTGCTTTATTTTTAAACTGCAATTTAGATTGCAGATTGAACACACCACACCCAAATCTAACTCTCTCTGCACATGTTAAATCTGCCTCCCCTGCCCAACTGCTAACAAAATTCCTGCTGCGATCAATTTGGAATTACCCCCCAGGGCACTTGGAGTAACCTGGGAGCACAGAGCTTGAGCACCTTTACCTGGGAAAGTAACTTGAAGCACTGGCACCTTCACTCCAAACCAGCCCCCTTTTGTAAGGGAAGGCTGCCACGGATCGGTTGCATTCAGAGTGTGAACACTATTGGCCCAGCTTCTGGTCTCTAACATGGCGGTCCTCAGCACTGAGGACACCGACACTCTTCTAGCAGAGGCAATAGCCCTGCAAGACCACCACCTTAAGGGAAAGCCACTTAAGGTCAGCTGAACCAAGAGGTTCAAATGGAGGCTCCTGCAACGCCTCCAAAACCACCGACAAGTCCCAAGGAGCCACAGGCGGGATATAGGGAGGTTGGATACGCAAAACACACCCTGAGTGAAAGTATGAACATCAGGTAAAGTCACAATTTTTCCCCGAAACAACACCGACAAGGCAGAAATATGAACCTCGAGGGAGGCCAGACGCAGGCCTAAATCTAGGCCCTGCTGCAGAAAAGCCAAAAGTTTGGCTGTACTAAACTTGGAAGCGTCATAATTGTTAGGTGCGCACCAAAGTATGAATGCCAGACCCTATGGTGAATCCGAGCAGAAGCCGGTTTCCGCAACATAGTTTTAATGACCTCTTCAGAAAAACCCTTAGCCCTCAAGACGGAAGCTTCAAGAGTCACGCCGTCAAAGATAGCAAGGCTAGGTCCTGGTAGACACAAGGGCCCTGAACGAGGAGGTCTGGGCGTTGTGGAAGTAGAAGTGGACGCTCTGACAATAGGCCTTGCAGGTCAGGGAACAAGTGCCGTCTGGGCCACGCCGGAGCTATGAGAAGCAGATTTCCTTTTTCTTGCTTGAACTTCCGAATTACTCTGGGCAGGAGTGACACCGGAGGGAACACGTACGGCAGCTGAAACCTCCATGGCACCGCCAGCGCATCCACAAATGCTGCTTGAGGATCCCTTGTCCTTGCTCCGAAGACTGGAACCTTGTGATTGTGTCGAGACGCCATCAGATCCACATCTAGAAGACCCCATCTTTCCACGAGGAGTTGAAACACTTCTGGATGGAGGCCCCACTTGCCGGCATGCACGTCCTGATGACTGAGAAAGTCCGCTTCCCAATTCAGGACTCCCGGAATGAATATTTCCGATATTGCCGGTAGATGGCTTTCTGCCCACTGTAGAATCCGTGAGGCTTCCTTCATTGCCAAACGGCTTCGAGTGCCACCTTGATGATTTATGTAAGCCACTGTGGTGGCATTGTCCGACTGTACTTGAAAAGGACGGTTCTGAATTAAATGCTGGGCCAGGTTCAATGCATAGTTGCCTACCCTCCCTTATTCTGCAGGAGACTCCCTGAAATAGCAGCAATCTCCCTCACTCCCTGAAAAGTCCATCAATCTCCCTCATTCTTGGGGGAAAAATAAATCAATCAGAGATACATACATTCAAATGGGATCCTTAGTGCCATTTCCCTGCATTGGGTATAAGGCACAATGGATCCCTATGGCCACTTACAGTATATTGAACCTCTTGTAAGACACAATACACAAACAAATCCTGTAAAAATATCAGAGTCTTTTCTTCAACAAGTAAATCTTACTAACTTTGGGGCTCATTTACATTTGGATGTAAGTCATTTTCATGACACGCCTCCCCGATGTAGCGGTACTCGCCGCGCTGATAGGTGTTAGTTTCACAATCTCCCTGAAATGCTTTTTCAAAAGTAGGCAAGTATGGTTCAATGCATTGAAGCCCGCCCGCAACTCCAGAATGTTGATAGAGAGGAGAGATTCCTCCTTGGTCCACCGACCCTGTAAGGAGTGCTGCTCCAGCACCGCACCCCAACCTCTTAGACTGGCATATGTCATCAACAGGACCCAGTTGGATATCCAGAAGGGACGGCCCCTGCACAATTGTTGGTCCTGGAGCCACCAGAGCAGCGACAAATGGATCTCCGGAGTCAATGAGATCATGTGAGACCTGATCCGGTGAGGCAGGCCGTCCTACTTGGCTAGAATCAGCTTCTGGAGGGGGTGAGAATGGAATTGAGCATACTCCACCATGTCGAATGCTGACACCATGAGGCCCAGCACCTGCATAGCCGAATGTATCGACACTTGTGGATGAGAAAGGAAGCAACAAATCCTGTCCTGAAGCTTCAGGACTTTCTCCTGAGACAAGAACAACCTCTGGTTGTGAGTGTCTAACAGCGCTCCCAGGTGCACCATGCTCTGAGCAGGGACCAGGGAGGATTTCTTCCAGTTGATGAGCCACACGTGATCTTTTAGAAACCGGACCGTCATATCCAGATGACACAGGAGAAGATCTCGGGAATTTGCCAGGATTAACAAGTCGTCCAGATACGGCAGTATCCTGACCCCTTGACGGCGGAGTACCACCGTCATCACTGCCATAACTTTGGTGAAGACTCGCGGAGCCGTTGTTAAACCAAAAAGGTAACGCCCGAAACTGGTAATGGATGTTGCCAATAGCAAACCTCAGGTATTGTTGATGTGACACTGCTATAGGAATCGCAGGTAAGCATCCTGTATGTCCAAGGAGACCATGTAGTCCCCAGGTTCCAAGGCCAGAACTATAGAGCGAAGGGTTTCCATACGGAACTTGAAAATCTTCACAAACCTGTTCAATGCCTTGAGGTTGAGAATGGGCCGGGAGGACCCATTCAGTTACGGGACTAGAAACAGCGGAGAATAGTACCCCTGGCCCCTCTGAGCAAGAGGAACCTGTACTACGACTCCTGTATCCAGGAGGGTCTGTACCACCGAGTGTAGTTTGCTTTTGTTTGGTCCAAAGGGACGTCTGTCTGGCAAAATCGATGAGGGGGTCGGTTTTTGAAGGCAATGGCGTAACCTCGAGTGACGACTTCCCATACCCAGAAGTGGTTTAGAGAGAAAACCCGACCTGTGCCCATGCCCTGGTGATCTAGTGGGATCGCCTGTACTGCCACAGTGTCCACCGCCAGCGCGCGCGCGCGGCCCGCCCCCCACTGACCGCGCCAGATCGCGATAAAGACCGGGTCCCGAGAGCGGGACCCACTTACCACCTCCCGAAGCACAGCCACGCGATCCTGGAGAGCCCCAGCCGTGTGTCTAACATGAAGAAAACCAGACCTGTCCGATGAGGTCACCGTGAAGCAGGTGGGCAGGCTCATATGCTGGCCAATATATGCCAAGAACCTCAAATATTATCTTATGGTTATAATAATTTTAATGGTGTATGGTGCACCTGCACCCTTTGTTCCTATGTTGTAGTATTACAATATTCGGCGAGCCAGGACTGACGTAGTAGACGCCTTGGCTGCCTGGATACCGGCATCAGAAGCCGCCTCTTTAATATATCGAGAAGCTGTGACAATATATGACAAGCATTGTCTAGCATGGTCAGAGGAGATTTCAGCTTCTAACTCCAAGGCCCATGCTTCAGTAGCCTCAGCAGCCCATGAAGCTGCAATAGTAGGCCTTTGTGCAGCACCCGTGAGGGTGTAAATCGCATTTAGACAACCCTCCACACGTTTATCCGTAGGCTCTTTCAGAGACGTGACGGTAGTGACAGGTAGAGCTGAGGAAACCACCATCCTAGCCACATGCGAGTCCACTGGAGGAGGTGTTTCCCAATTCTTAGACAGCTCTGGTGCGAGGGGATAGCGAGCCAGCATCCTCTTTTGAGGCACAAACTTCGTACCCGGGTTTTCCCAGGGTTCCTGACGTATATCCACTAGGTGATCAGAGTGAGACCTATCTGGTTTCTTAGGAAGCACGGATGGCTCGGGATCATCCGTAATCTGCAGAATTAACTTAATAGCCTCCAAAAGGTCAGGAACATCCACATGTGAACTACCCTCCCCATCAGCCGTATCTGAGTCAGAACCTGTGGGGTCAGTGTATGTGCCGTCCTCATCAGACGAGGTGTCAGTGACAGCAGTGGATTGTGAGTAGACAAGCGCTCGCTTAAAGGACCTCTTGGACTTAGGCGAGCATTGGTCGGACTTTTTAGTAGTCAAGGACTGGTTCAACTTCTTTAATTGAGCAGATAAATCGTCCGGCCATGGCGGGTTAGCTGCAGGACCCACATACGGTTGTACCGGCATTGGGGGTCCCACAGCGGGTGTTAGTTTATGAACTAGCGTATGCAGAAGCGTGGAAAAAGCGGCCCACGGTGGGTCAGTATGTGCCTCCGTTACCACAGTCCCACTGGGGGGCAAGGAGCCTCCAGAACCAGAGCCCACAGCTGCTGTATTCTCCTCATATGTGCCTGTGGCTTCAGCAACACCAGCAGTGTATTCCGCCCCAGAACCGTTACCCTCAGAAGCAGACATGATATAACTTGCAGTATGAGGTAACACAGTACAATTATCAGCAGCACAATATCCCAAACCCAAACCCCTGCGCAGTGTAGTCAGCACTAGCAGAGATAAAGGAGAGATATGGTGACCAAATCACAGAGAAAAAATAGGAATTTACTTACCGGTAAATCTATTTCTCGTAGTCCGTAGAGGATGCTGGGGACTCCGTAAGGACCATGGGGAATAGAGGGGCTCCGCAGGAGATAGGGCACTTTAAGAAAGCTTTGGATTCTGGGTGTGCACTGGCTCCTCCCTCTATGTCCCTCCTCCAGACCTCAGTTAGAGAAACTGTGCCCAGAGGATATGAACAGTACGAGGAAAGGATTTTTTGTAATCTAAGGGCGAGATTCATACCAGCCACACCAATTACACCGTATAACTTGTGATAAACTACCCAGTTAACAGTATAAACAATTAACATAACCTCGGTTGAAGACCGACCAACTATAACATAACCCTTATGTAAGCAATAACATTATACAAGTCTTGCAGAAAAAGTTTGCACTTGGGACGGGCGCCCAGCATCCTCTACGGACTACGAGAAATAGATTTACCGGTAAGTAAAATCCTATTTTCTCTAACGTCCTAGAGGATGCTGGGGACTCCGTAAGGACCATGGGGATTATACCAAAGCTCCCAAACGGGCGGGAGAGTGCGGATGACTCTGCAGCACCGATTGAGCAAACAGGAGGTCCTCCTCAGCCAGGGTATCAAACCTATAGAACTTTGCAAAGGTGTTTGACCTCGACCAAGTAGCAGCTCAGCACAGTTGTAACGCCGAGACCCCTCGGGCAGCCGCCCAAAAAAGAGCCCACCTTCCTTGTGAAAAGGGCTTTCACTGATCTTGGATGCGGCAATCCTGCCGCAGAATGAGCCTGCTGAATCGTGTTACAGATCCAGCGAGCAATAGTTTGCTTTGAAGCAGGTGCACCCAGCTTGTTGGATGCATACAGGATAAATAGCGAGTCAGTCTTCCTGACTCCAGCCGTTCTAGAAACATAAACCTTCAAAGCCCGGACTACGTCCAGTAACTTGGTGTCCTCCAAGTCCCAAGAAGCCACAGGTACCAAAATAGGTTGGTTCAGATGAAAAGACACCACCTTTGGTATAAATTGCGGACGAGTCCGCAGTTCTGCCCTGTCTACATGAAAAATCAGATAGGGGCTTTTACATGATAAAGCCGCAATTCTGACATACGCCTAGCCGAAGCCAAGGCCAACAACATGACCACTTTCCAAGTGAGATACTTGAGCTCCACTGTCTTAAGTGGCTCAAACCAGTGGGATTTCAGGAAATCTAAAACTACGTTAAGATCCCACGGTGCCACTGGTGGCACAAAAGGGGGCTGAATATGTAGCACTCCTTTAACAAATGTCTGAACCTCAGGCAGTGAAGCCAGTTCCTTTTGAAAGAAAATGGATAGGGCTGAGATTTGGACCTTTAGGGACCCTAATTTTAGGCCCATATTCACACCTGCCTGCAGGAAGTGTAGGAATCGCCCAAGCTGGAATTCCCCTGTAGGGGCCTTCCTGGCCTCACACCAAGCAACATATTTTCGCCATATCCAGTGATAATACTTTGCTGTCACGTCCTTCCTAGCCTTCATTAGCGTAGGAATAACTTCCTCCGGAATGTCCTTTTCTGCTAGGATACGGCGTTCAACCGCCATGCCGTCAAACGTAACCGCGGTAAGTCTTGGAAAAGACAGGGCCCCTGCTGTAACAGGTCCTGTCTGAGCGGCAGAGGCCATGGGTCCTCTGAGAGCATCACTTGTAGTTCCGGGTACCAAGTTCTTCTTGGCCAATCCGGAGCATTGAGTATTGTTCTCACTCCTCTTTTTCTTACGATTCTCAACACCTTGGGTATGAGAGGAAGAGGAAACACATAGACTGACTGGAACACCCACGGCGTTACCAGAGCGTCCACCGCTATTGCCTGAGGGTCCCTTGACCTGGCGCAATACCTTTTTAGCTTTTTGTTGAGATGGGACGCCATCATGTCCACCTGTGGTAGTTCCCATCGATTTACAATCTGCGAGAAGACTTCCTGATGAAGTCCCCACTCTCCCGGGTGTAGGTCGTGTCTGCCAAGGAAGTCTGCTTCCCAGTTGTCCACTCCCGGAATGAACACTGCTGACAGTGCTTGTACGCGATTCTCCGCCCAACGAAGAATCCTTGTGGCTTCCGCCATTGCCACCCTGCTTCTTGTGCCGCCCTGGCGGTTTACATGGGCGACCGCAGTGATGTTGTCTGACTGGATCAACACCGGATGGTCTCAGAGCAGAGGCTCCGCTTGACTCAGGGCGTTGTATATTGCCCTTAGTTCCAGGATATTGATGTGCAGACAAGTCTCCTGACTTGACCACAGTCCTTGGAAGTTTCTTCCCTGAGTGACTGCTCCCCACCCTCGGAGGCTTGCATCCGTGGTCACCAGGACCCAGTCCTGTATGCCGAACCTGCGACCCTCGAGTAGATGAGTACTCTGCAGCCACCACAGAAGAGACACCCTGGCCCTGGGGGACAGGGTGATCAGCCGGTGCATCTGAAGATGCGAACCGGACCACTTGTCCAGCAGATCCCACTGAAAGATCCTCGCATGGAACCTGCCGAATGGAATGGCTTCGTATGACGCCACCATCTTTCCCAGGACTCGCGTGCAGTGATGCACCGATACCTGTTTTGGCTGTAGGAGTCCTCTGACCAGAGTCACGAGCTCCTGAGCCTTCTCCTCCGGGAGAAATACCTTCTTCTGGTCTGTGTCCAGAATCAGCTGCGACTTTGGAATATTCAGGATCCAGCCGTGCTGTCGCAACACGTCCTGAGAGTGTGTTACGTTGATCAGCAACTGCTCCCTGGACTTTGCCTTTATGAGGAGATCGTCCAAGTATCGGATAACTGAAACTCCTTGCTTCCGAAGGAGTACCATCACCTCCGCCATTACCTTGGTAAATATTCTCGGTGCCGTAGAGAGACCAAACGGCAGCGTCTGGAACTGGTAATGACAGTCCTGTACCACAAACCTGAGGTACTCCTGATGAGGAGGGTAAATGGGGATATGCAAGTAAGCATCCTTGATGTCCAGAGACACCATAAAATCCCCCTCCTCCAGGCTTGCAATGACCGCTCTGAGCGATTCCATTTTGAACTTGAATTTCCTCAGGTAAATGATCAGGGACTTCAAGTTCAGAATGGCCCTGACCAAACCGTCCGGTTTCGGAACCACAAACATCGTGGAATAGTAACCCCTTCCCTTGTTGAAGGATGGGAACCTTTACAATCACCTGCTGGAGGTATAGCTTGTGAATTGCTGCCAGCACTACCCCCCTTTCCGTGGGGGAAGCTGGCAAGGCCGATTTTAGGAAACGGTGAGGAGGCATCACTTCGAATTCCAGCTTGTATCCCTGAGACACAATTTGTATAGCCCAGGGATCCACCTGCGAGCGAACCCACTGATGGCTGAAATGTCTGAGACGCGCCCTTACCGCTCCTGGCTCCGCCTGTGGAGCCCCAGCATCATGCGGTGGATTTAGTGGAAGCAGGGGAGGACTTTTGTTCCTGGGAACTGGCTGCGTGTTGCAGCTTCTTTCCTCTACCCCTGCCTCTTGCAAGAAAGGAAGCACCTCTGACTTTTTGGTGGGCGAAAGGACTGCATTTGATAATACGGTGCTTTCTTAGGCTGTGAGGAAACAAACGGCAAGAATTTTGACTTCCCATCAGTAGCTGTGGAAACCAGGTCTGAGAGACCGTCCCCAAACAATTCCTCACCCTTATATGGCAAAACCTCCATATGTCTTTGATAGCGTATGTTAACCTATTCAGGTCTGATTATGAATTCTCTTCAGTCATCAGTCAGAATGCTGTTTCCCTTAGCAACCGGTTGGAGATCAGTGAATGAATAAGTGACACCGGATCATTGTGTAACCTAAGCAGTTCATAGTTGATCTGTTAGGGTGCCATCATGGCTTTATTTTTATAGCAGAAGAACAAAGGATTCATGTGTGCCAATACAATTAGCCAATCAGCATACACCATGTATGTCTTGAAAACTGAAACATGTCATCTGTCAAACAATATTATAAATTGCAATTAAAACATATTTATTGCTTTGCGATTATCAGCTTTCCCCGGAACATCCCTTCTGGAGGTCAGGACAGGTCAAAATCCTCCCCAATGTTCATAACTTTTGGCGATATGCTTGACTGGCCTTGGAATACATCTGGCGTTATAACAATGAGTAATTCATGCTTTGAAATACAATGTTGCTTATAATATATCTGTGAAGCTTCTTAAGGAAACACTAACCTAAAGAAGTGAGGAGCAGTAAATATCTTTGTTAAAAGTGAAAAAGCTTGAATCAATATATATTTGCCATAAAAAAGGAAGCTCATACACTATCATTTCCCCTCTTTTTGATTCCACTTTTTCTCCCTAATATCTACCTACACTATCTAGGCCTGAACAAGACTATAGGTAGGCATTCTGGACAAGTTCTTTTGGTTTCTGTCATTTTCTGTAGTTTTAGCTTAAGGTCAAAGTTCAGATGTCCCCCCTCCCACTCGCCTGGGGCTGGTAAGGCACATGGAAGGCCTGCTGTACCCCCAAATCTTTCATTATATGCTGCATGACTTCTCCTGTGAAATGTGTACCTCTATCTGATTCTATAACCTCAGGTATCCCAAATCTACATACTACTTCTGCTATCAGTTTCTTTGCAGTGGTTTTTGCTTACTGGCCAGGCTTCGGCCCAGTGACTAAACATGTCCGTTGCTACTAGTACATATTCATATGGACTGCTTCGTCGCCACTGTATATAGTCAATTTGTAGTCTTTCAAATGGGTAAGAGGCTTTGGGTATAGTTCCTAGAGGTGTCTTGGTTCTTTTTCCTGGATTGCTGATTCCACAGATCCAGCATCCTGCTACAAAGTTTGTTGCAGCTTTATTGAAGCCTGGAGCTATCTAATGCTTTTGTACTCTATTCACCGTGGCTTCCTTTGAATGGTGTACTTGTCCATGAGCTACTTGTAATATAGGTGGAAATAGAGCTTCTGGTAGACAGTACTTCAATTCTCTTGACTTCCAAAGTCCATGTTCATCTTCTTCTGCCCCCAATCGTCTCCATTTCTCCTTTTCTCCTTGTGATGCTTGTTGTTGAATTTTGATCAGCTCCTGTTCACTGGTCATTTGCTTCACGTCTTGAGCTACTAAGACTTGCTCAAGTTCTTTTGATTGTAAGGCAATTCTCTTGGCTTCTGCATCTGCAAATGCATTTCCTTTAGCTTCCATGGTTTGGCTCTTAGTATGTGCTTGTACCTTGATTATTCCAATTCTTTTAGGTAGTTCCAATACTCTGAAGAGTTCCATAATCAAACTGGCTTGTTTGATGGGTTTTCCGTTTGCACTTTTGAAGTCCCTACTTTTCCATATAACAGCGTAATCCTGGGACTAGATGTTAGCTGTCATGTTTTCAGCATGTATGCAGGCTTTTGTCATTGCTATGAGTTCTGCTTCTTGTGCTGACATGCTTGGTAGCAATGCTCCAGAGTCTATGACTTCAGTTTCAGTTGTTACTGCATATCCTGTCTTTGGGGATCCATTATCATAATATCTTGATCCATCGACGAACAGGTTCATGTCTGGATTGTCCAATGGTGTATCTTGGACATTAGGAAGAGGTAAAGTCTCTAATTCCATGAAGGCTAGGCAATCACTTCATATTTGGTAAGTCTGGCTGCAGAAAGATGCTTGCTATTTTCTTGACTTAATATTTCTGTTACAGCGTGAGGTACTTGTATACACAGTGGATGATCAAACACAATGATGTCTGTCACCTTTTCCTTCATTATTGCTGCTGCTGCCACTGCTCGGACACAGGATGGTGCTCCTCTGATAATCGGATCCAGCTGGGCTGAATAGTATGCCACTGGTCTTTGTTTTGGTCCGTATTTCTGGGTGAGCACCCCTAAAGAATGCCCTCTGTTTTCATGGCAGAATAGGTTAAAAGGCTTTTTGTAATCAGGCAATCCCAATGCTGGGGCTGTGATTATGGCTTGCTTTAGTTGTCTTACTGCTTCTTCAATGGTGTCCCTGTTTTCTGCTGACGCCTCCTTTTTTTATTAATTCATATAGGGGCTGCATCAGTAATGAGGCCGAGGGAATCCATTCTCTGCAATAACCAATAAGGCCCAGAAAAGCTCTGATTTCATTTAATGTTCTTGGGGTTTTTGCTTGAGTTATTGCCTTTGTTCTTTCATCAGTAAGATGCCTTGTTCCTTGAGATATGCAGTGTCCTAAGAAGACAACTTTTTTCTGTACTAGCTGAAGCTTGTCTTTTGACACTCTGCAATCTTCTTCTGCCAAAAAGATGAGTAGTGATACTGTTTCCTTTTTGCACTTCTCTTCTGTCTGTGCAGCAATAAGCATATCATCGACATATTGAACTAACTGGGTGTCTGTAAAGTGTGGTCTCCATTTCTGCAGGATTAATGCCATTGCCTCTGAGAAATCTGATAGACTAGTGGCTCCTGCCTTGGGGTAATTGTCCCTCCTTTTGAATCTTGAGATTCAACACCTTTATTGATTAATGTTGGAAAAGGGTTGCTGCGTTGAGGGTAATACATCTTCTGATGGTTACTTGTCGCATTTTTGGCAGTGCTACTTCATACATGGTCAGCCTTGCCACTGACAGGTGTTTGGTTCTTGCTTGTTGAAGCTTCTCTGTACCTGCATGTGGACCCTGGATGATAAATTCATGATTCAGCACTATGCCTGTGCTCTTGTCCTCTTCTAGGACTTCTGATTCATCACTGTGTCTGTGCTCTTATACTCTTCTAGGGCTGTTGCTGCTATCACTGCTCTGATGCCGGTAGGTGCTCTTTGATTACCGCTGTCAAGTTTGCTTAAGTTGTAGGCCACTGGTCTTCACCTCAGTCCATGATTTTGCATAAGGACTTCTATGTATGGCCTCCTTCTTTAATAGTCAGGTAGTTCTAGGGCTTGAGATGAGGCAACTGCTGTTTCCAACTATTCAATAGCTTAATTCATCTGTTGCTGTATGTAGGATGCGGACCCTCCTCCCTTTCAGTGTTGTCATACAATGCTTGCATGTAGACTGGTGCTAGAGGTATCCGTGTTCTGTAGTGTCCTACTAGGCCCAGGAATGATCATCTGACTTGCTTGACACTAGTTGGCATCTTAGCTTGCAGTCTGAATCTTTTCCTTTTCACTTTTATTAGATGTCTGGTACCTTGAGTGTCCTAGGAAGATTAACTCTTGCTTGACTAGCTGCAATTTCTCCTTCTGAGGCTCTGCAGTCTTGTTCTTCCAGAAACTTCACTTAAGGACACTGCCCCTTCTTGGTGCTTCTTTTAGTAGTGGTGGCAATCAGCAGTTCATTCACATCCTGTATTTAGCTGTGTGTTTTGTGGATATATCACTTGGTGATATAGCCCCTCCACAGGGCTATTCTGGTCCAGTAGTATTGCTTCCTTTCTTCTACAACTGGTACTGCGGGAATGAGCCAATACTGAACTTCTGTTTTAACTTGCTTCTAAATGGCTTTTTGTTCTTTCCTTTGATAAGTTGCTGGAAAGTTAAACTTCTGCTGGTGTGTACTGTATTCTCCTTAGATAAGCTTTAGTACATTGTGCTTCAGCAGTCACTGGACATGTACTCCAAGGTCAAGAATTGGGCTGGTATTGGTGACTGCATTTCTCTCATCTCCTGTCCCTTTAAGAATTTCTGATATCACCAGTTCTTGTGGTATCTCCCTCTGCTGTCTTCTGCGTGTGCCGGCTCCAGCATTCATTAGGCACAAACGTATTTCTCCAGTGGGCAAGGTGACTGTAATCATACCTTCTGCTGTTTCTTCTGGAGACATTATGTTCACTGGGGAGTACCTGAAGAAGCTTGTACTTCATATTGGCAGAAGAAGCATCAATCATTTGTTTTCTGGAACTTTTTCTGTCTTGTTCCTTATTATTTGCTTTAAACCCCGGAGCTTCTGTTGCTTTAAATCATGGCATTATCTCTGTAATCTTGCCAGGTAGTACTGACCACTTGTCAGATGTCTTTCTTTGTCCTTCTTAATGCAGACTTCCTTTAGTCTCCAAACTTTCATGCAACCTTCATATTGTTTCTCAACTTTTCTTTTTCCAGTCACCTCTCTTTATGATTCATTCATTATTCTTCATACTTTGTCCTTTCTTCACTTGCATATTCTTTCTCACTGCTGCTGGCATGTCATTTTCTTAGTCCAAGTCCACCCAGGCTGGTGTTTAACATAATGATGTTTATGCTGGGAGTTGTTGTTCCTCTTTGTCTTACTTTTCCTGTGAGAGATAGTCTTGTATAGCAGCTTGTATTTCAGGTTACATCTTTGCTTTCTTGCAAGGGTAGGGCTTAACCTCTCAATCCAGTCGTTGCAATGGCTTGATCTGTAAGTAAACGTAGAGGAATCTGGTTGTGCATAAAAACAGCTCTTGAAACCCTTGGGTCTCCTGTGGGTAAAGTCACTTTTATCGAACTGCCAGTGGTGACTGAGTACACTGTTGTCGACACAGGAGTTGCACACCTTCATATTCTATCATCTTGTGTGTCGTATAGTGACTTTATCATAGTAAGTTCTGATGGACTCAGTCTTTTCCTGTTTCAAATCTGGGGCTGCTGGTGCCCTGAGTGTCTGTGCATGACACCATCTCTTAAGTCTTGTCATGTACATCTTTCCACTTTCAAACGTTGTTCTATTTTTCTCTGTCGGAACGTCCGTTATGGCTGGGCAATCATCGACTGCATCTGCTTTTAACATGGTGCTTACTGTTTGGGCAGTTGCTGGTCCTAGTATAGCCTCACACAACTGGTGGTAGTCGACCCATGCCGGTGTCCATATGGTCTGAATTCTTTCCATATAGGCATAAACTGCTATTGGGTTTTATCTAGGATCTGGGGACTCTGCAACTATATTTGCGAGGTCATTGCCATACCATGGTTTGTGGTGTTGGCTCTGTACGATGTATGGTTCGTTCGTCCTGGCTGCATTATCTGGGTTGCGTATTTTCTGTACTTGTGCTGGATACAGAGAAACAGGCAATGATGACCGTCTTTCCGTATTTCTAGTCGCATAGATATCTTGGCATGGTGGTTCATGGTGTGAAATCCAGTTTCCACAATTTGGGCAATGTTCATATCCTTCTGGAACGCAAAACGGACATACCGGACACAATCTTTCTGGAAAATATGTCAGTTTATTCTGTACATTATGCACCTGGGCATTAAAAGCTGTAGAGGCTGTGTCTTGATCCCTTGTTTCTCCTCTCTGCCTGAATTGCACCCTGCTGCCTATAGTCCCTGATTGTGGACAATTGTTTACTGGACTCAGCTTGATTGCAGGTGTCTACCACTCGTTTAAACATGAGGGAAGCATTAGGTAGAAAATTTCTTTGCTTTAACCTTGTTGGGGTTTCTTGTGATGAAGTATCAGGACACTGGGGCATACTCTGTACACATAGCTCAGGTAAATCATTCGGATTTTCAACCACAGATCCTTCTAAGATAGGGCTGATTATTCGTCACTTTTAACCTTGCTCGTATCTTTTTAATTTCACTGTTAGTGAGCTTGTAGGTAATTGCATTCTGTTCATACTAGGGGTACCTTGGTGTGCATGCATGTCTGGGTATAGGGGTGGGGTATAGTGTGCAGGTGCTGTTGCTGCAATTACAGGCAGTGAGTTTAACGCTGGTTGTGGTGCTATTGAGTACTCTGGTACAATGGGGAAATCATTTTCCTCATCTCTTCTTCTATTCTCTGCTCCTAATTTTTTTTTGCTACAGTGATCCAGATGGATGCTTGATCTCTACTATTATGCTTCCTTTCAGAAATTACCCTCCCTGTTATTAACAATATCCACGGGTTTGTCGGGCCCTGACATCTTTTCAGACCGCGCTCCCATGCCTGGGTGAACGTGCGCGGAACCCCTCCTGATGTGGTATTTTAATAACTCCTTTTGAGGGACTTAAAATCTCCTTTTAAAGAATCTCTATCTAGGTCAAGTGTCCCCCCCTGACGGGAAGCCTGCTCCTTTGAAATTCCTTTCAGAGATTCATTACCCTCCCTGTTATCAACAATATCCACGGGTTTGAACCCATCCTGATGTGGTATTTTAATAACTCCTTTTGAGGGAATTAAAATCTCCTGTTAAAGAATCTCTAAAAGAGCTTCTTCAATCCGTCTGTGGACAAATGACTGGGGTTGTAGTGTTGAATCTCTATCTAGGTCAAGTGTCCCCCCCTGACGGGAAGCCTGCTCCAAGAGCTTCTTCAATCCGTCTGTGGACAAATGACTGGGGTTGTAGTGTTGCCTGTGTTGGTGGAGAATCTCTATCTAGGTCAAGTGTCCCCCCCTGACGGGAAGCCTGCTCCAAGAGCTTCTTCAATCCGTCTGTGGACAAATGACTGGGGTTGTAGTGTTGCCTGTGTTGGTGGAGAATCTCTATCTAGGTCAAGTGTCCCCCCCTGACGGGAAGCCTGCTCCAAGAGCTTCTTCAATCCGTCTGTGGACAAATGACTGGGGTTGTAGTGTTGAATCTCTATCTAGGTCAAGTGTCCCCCCCTGACGGGAAGCCTGCTCCAAGAGCTTCTTCAATCCGTCTGTGGACAAATGACTGGGGTTGTAGTGTTGAATCTCTATCTAGGTCAAGTGTCCCCCCCTGACGGGAAGCCTGCTCCAAGAGCTTCTTCAATCCGTCTGTGGACAAATGACTGGGGTTGTAGTGTTGCCTGTGTTGGTGGAGACTGCTCCCCAAGTGAGACCTGCATAATAGATTATTTCTTCTGGATCACTGAGATGCGTCCCTAATATTATTGTTAAGTTACTCCAAGGGTCTATCCCCCTGCCTATATGGACTCCTGCTTGTATCAGTATCCCTGTTGTAGTTTAATGCTTGTTTTTCTTCAGAAAGTAACAGCTAACACCGGGAATGCTTGGATGTGAGAAATACCTATCAGTGTGTGTAGGAGAATCTAGTTTCATTATTCAGCAGACAACCCGACTCCCCCCCACCTTTTCAAAAGCATGTTGACAGAGTACATATAACAGTGCAAGGATACAAAAACAAAGATGACCGTAAATTCTATATCTGTTATCTGCGTGCACGGCAGCTGTTTGAGACTGCACGGCACATGGGTCTTAGACCTGGAATTATGTGGTTCCCAGGCCAATAGGTTATGATGTTAAATCAATCATTCTTAATGTAATGTTCCAACAATTCTCTTTTTAAAATGACACCCTTTTGTACAATAAAATTCATCATCATTTTCCACATAACCAAATGAGACTTCAGTGCTTGTAATTGCCAGCAATCTTGGTGCTACAGACCCTTCGTATTTTATTAACACAACAACACAGGTACAAGATTTGCATATACCTCTGGTTATTTATCAATTCAAACTGGTTATCAGCATTAGAACATATCTTGGCCATGCGCCACTTTTATAAAACGGCTCTATTTTCTCAACAAACACGCATCAGTATTTGCACAATTTAAAAGTTTTCTGCATACTTGATTAATTCCCCCTGTGCACTTGTGACAAATTATCTGAAATTATTTACCCACAATTCAACAATATAACACAATTCAACAATATAACATACTTCAACAATATAACATACTTCAACAATATAACATACTTCAACAATATAACATACTTCAACAATATAACATACTTCAACAATATAACATACATGTATGGTACCTTAAAAAAATTTCTTCTGACTGACGCTGGGCTCTTTAAGATATTCTCTGACCTTCCCGACTGGTCTTCCTCTTGATTTACACAGGAAGCGCTGAGTTCAAGTGAGCAGGTAGAAATCTACACAATAAATCTCACTTACCGGTTTTTTTTTGTTATCAGCGGTTCCTGAAAGATCAGAGGATTTATTGCCAGTGGGGGAGATGCTGGAATACCCCGGACGATGCTCCCAAAATGATAGCGTATGTTAACCTATTCAGGTCTGATTATGAATTCTCTTCAGTCATCAGTCAGAATGCTGTTTCCCTTAGCAACCGGTTGGAGATCAGTGAATGAATAAGTGACACCGGATCATTGTGTAACCTAAGCAGTTCATAGTTGATCTGTTAGGGTGCCATCATGGCTTTATTTTTATAGCAGAAGAACAAAGGATTCATGTGTGCCAATACAATTAGCCAATCAGCATACACCATGTATGTCTTGAAAACTGAAACACGTCATCTGTCAAACAATATTATAAATTGCAATTAAAACATATTTATTGCTTTGCGATTATCAGCTTTCCCCGGAACATCCCTTCTGGAGGTCAGGACAGGTCAAAATCCTCCCCAATGTTCATAACTTTTGGCGATATGCTTGACTGGCCTTGGAATACATCTGGCGTTATAACAATGAGTAATTCATGCTTTGAAATACAATGTTGCTTATAATATATCTGTGAAGCTTCTTAAGGAAACACTAACCTAAAGAAGTGAGGAGCAGTAAATATCTTTGTTAAAAGTGAAAAAGCTTGAATCAATATATATTTGCCATAAAAAAGGAAGCTCATACACTATCATCTTTTATAATCAGCATCTCCTGTCCATTGCCGAGTCCATAAGACCCTTCTGGCCGCAATGGACAGTGCGTTTACCCTAGAGCCCAGCAAGCAAATGTCCCTCTGAGCATCCCGCATATATAGGACTGTGTCCTTGATATGCCCCAGGGTTAATAAAACAGAGTCCCTATCCAGGGTATCTAATTCTTCCGACAGTGTATCTGTCCATGCCGCCACTGCGCTACACATCCAGGCTGAAGCAATAGCTGGCCTAAGAAGGGTACCCGAATGCGTATAGATACCTTCAGGAAACCTTCCTGTTTTCTATCCGCAGGGTCTTTAAGGGCGGCCGTATCCTAAGATGGGAGGGCCACCTTCTTAGACAAGCGCGTTAATGCCTTGTCTACCTTGGGAGACGACTCCCAGCGTAACCTGTCTTTTGGCGGGAAGGGATACGCCATCAGCAATCTCTTGGAAATAATTACTTTCCTCTCAGGAGATTCCCAGGCTTTCTCACATAATTCATTCCATTCATGTGACGGGGGAAAAGTGACCTCTTGCTTTTTCTCCCCATACATATGAACCCACTTGTCAGGGACAGGGGTTTCTTCAGAAATGTGCAATACCTCCTTCATTGCTAAAATCATGTAGCGGATGGCCTTAGCCATTTTAGGCTGTAATTTTGCCTCATCCTCGTCGACACTGGAGTCAGACTCCGTGTCGACATCTGTGTCAACTAACTGGGATAGTGGACGCTTGTGAGACCCCGACGGCCTCTGCACTGTGGGATCAGGCACTGGTTGAGACCCTGACTGTCCCAAGGCTTCAGCTTTGTCTAACCTTTTATGCAAAGAATTTACATTCTCATTTAACACCTTCCACATATCCATCCAATCCGGTGTCGGCGCCGACGGCGTTGACACCACATCCATATGCACTTGCTCCGCCTCCACGTATCCCTCCTCATCAAACATGTCGACCTGACGTACCGACACACCGCAGCCACACAGTGAATGCTCTGACTGAGGACAGGACCCCACAAAGGCTTTTGGGGAGACAGAGAGTATGCCAGCACACACCACAGCGCTATATATCCCAGGGATTACACTATAAGAAGTGTCCACCCCGTAGCTGCTGATAACAATCACAATAATAATGTCTTTTGCGCCTAAATTTATGTGCCCCCCCCCTCTCTTTTGCCCTTGTTGTACCTTGGATACTGCAGGGGAGAGTCTGGGAAGCTGCTTCCAGCAGAGCTGTGAAGAAACAATGGCGCTGGTTAGTGCTGAGGAAGAAGCTCCGCCCCCTCAGCGGCGGGCTTCTGTCCCGCTCTCATGTGTAAAAAATGGCGGAGTTTTCACATATATACAGTCTAGGACTGTATATATGTCCATAATTTGCCCAAAGGTATATAAATTGCTGCCCAGGGCGCCCCCCAGCACCCTACAGTGAGCGGAGTGTGTGGTGTGAGTGGGAGCAATGGCGCACAGCTGCGGTGCTGTGCGCTACCTTAGTGAAGACAGGAGTCTACATGCCGCCGATTTTGATGTCTTCTGTCTTCTCCTGGTCTTCAGACTTCTGGCTCTGCGAGGGGGGCGGCGGCGATCGAGGACAGGTGCCTGTGTTCGATCCCTCTGGAGCTAATGGTGTCCAGTAGCCTAAGAAGCGCAACCTAGCTGCAAGCAGGTAGGTTCGCTTCTCTCCCCTCAGTCCCACGTAGCAGTGAGTCTGTTGCCAGCAGAAGCTCACTGAAAATAAAAAACATAACAAATTATTTTTCTAGCAGGCTCAGGAGAGCCCACTAGGTGCATCCACCTCTGGCTGGGCACAGATTCTAACTGAGGTCTGGAGGAGGGGCATAGAGGGAGGAGCCAGTGCACACCAGATATAGTACCTAATCTTTCTTTAGAGTGCCCAGCCTCCTGCGGAGCCCGTCTATTCCCCATGGTCCTTACGGAGTCCCCAGCATCCACAAGGACGTTAGAGAAAAATACATAATAGCATAGGAGGGGAATCTATATGCAGTGCGTACCTCAACTCACACTGGGAGAGGCGAATATGTGTGCAGAAAGGTTTCTTTAGATTTCTTCACCCTCTTTATGTGTCCTTCACCATAAAGTATGCATGGAAGAGCATACCTAAACTCACTTTAAAGTGGGAATGAGTCAAGTATATAAAGGTATCTTTTCTCCTATTACTGCTGTATCATATGGAAATGCGTACCACACTCACAGGACAAGAAATGGAGATATTCCTATCAAGGTATCTTTAAGATCCACAAACACTTCAGACTTCAGGAAACCGATGGTTCAACAAATGTTTCTCAATAGGAGCAGTTGATACCCAGTGTTTTTATATGGAAACAGAAGAAACAGACATACAATATGTAGTATTGTTATGTGCACTATTTTCTTTTTAGATGGATAGAGCTGTCCTTATCCCATTAGAATAGAAAGGGACACTAGTGCGGCTACTCTTAGTGATTTTAGAAAAATATGTACCTCTACCAATAAATATAAACAAAAGTATAGTTTACAACCAAATGAAAGAAAGGCACTTCAAACCCTAAAGGATGATAATTAGATTATAATAAAGACAGCGGATAGGGGCAGCGGCGTAGTTATACAAGACAAGAGTGACTACATCAGTGAGGCCACTAGACAATCGAATAATTCCAAGTTCCACACCATACTTCCCAAAGATCCTTCAGTGGAACGTCTGAGTTAAGTAAAAAGTTTACTCGATGGTGCACTACAAAAGGGGACGGTGTCCAAGAACAAATATAATTTTTTGTTTAATTCACTTCCTATTATCCTCACATACTATCACTTACCTAAAATACACAAATCTCTTTCTTCAACTCTTGTGCGTCCTATAATTTCTGACGTGGGATGCCTAACCACAAATTTATCTGCATTTTTTGGGCGGAATTCAAATGTTTTATTGCCCCCGATCTGCCGTCTAAAATGACGAAAGATCGCGAGGCAATATTATCACGCTGATTGCGCCCATAAGAGACGGGATTAGCCTCGTCAAGCAGCTAAACCCGACTAAAATCATGGGCGCGATTGTGAAAAGTCCCATTTGGGCATCCAAATGAGTCACTTTTCATGCATTTCAGCTCACCACCGGACGGGGTGTCGAGCTAAAATGCTGATATCATGCCCATCGGCAGCAACATCTGAATACTGCCGGCGGGCACGATGGGGGCAGGAGGGGAGGACGGAAATTTTTAATCCAGCCCATTGACTCATATTTACATCCTCACGTTTTTTTAAAATCGTATACTAGACTCAACTCCCTTTATCAATCATATTAAAGACATCAAATGGAAAGCTGATTATGTACATTTGACTTGGGATGTTGAGTCTCTATATACGAATATACCACACATATTGAGGCATTAATGCACGTAAGAATTATTTGAGTCCTGATAATTTTACTTTAGCACAGTGTAACTTTATTCTTGATTCCATTCAATTTATATTCACACATAACTATTTCACTTTTGATTCCAAATTGTATTTACAGAAGCACGGTAGCGCCATGGGCACCAGATTCACCCCAAGTATTGCAAATCTATATATGGGACTCTTTGAACAGACTTACGTCTGGGAGGGACCTTTTGGGGCGAATCTGGTGATCTATGGTTGGTACATTGATGACATATTCTTTATTTGGGAAGGTGATGGGTTTTCCACACATTCATTTATTCATTACTTAAATGACAACACTTTTGGTTTGACATTTATGAATACTAAACACCCCACAAGAATTAGATTCTTGGACATTGCCCTCCAAGTAGAAGGGAACAGTTTGGTTATCTACACACACAAAAAAGATGTCGATTGCGGTAAGTTTCTTAACTTTAATAGCTGTCGTTACAAACCCTGGCTATTGAACACTCCAAAGAGCCAATACCTAAGAATCAGGCATAATTGTTCAAAAGATACACAATTTATACAACAAGTTGATGACCTGACAGGCATTTGTTGCACAGGGCTATCCAAGAGGCCTTTTGAAAAAAGAATTAAATGAGCTCTAAATACAAAACATAATAATTTATTCTGTATCCAAAATGCAAAAACGAATCAAGTCCAATAAAAATGTAGGTCCTATTTTTATCTCAAATTTAATACACAATCAAATTTATAAAAAAAAAAAAAAAATTTATTAAAACATGATAATGTGCTTGTGAACTGCATAGAAGAACAACTAAGAATTATTTTCAAAAAAACAAGTAATCTTAAGAATGTAAAGCAGGGCTGGCCAAACCAGTCCTCAAGATCTACCAACAGTACACATTTACCAGACCACCTAGCTGGTGCACAGGTGTGGTCATTACTAATTAGGATGTGCTGCATTAATTCCTAACTGACCATTCTACAGATCTCCGGGAGGCCTGGAAAACATGAACTGTTGGTAGATCTCGAGGACCGGTTTGGCCAGCTCTGCTTAAAAGGATCAACTTCTTTAAAAAATCCTGCTACTATGAATAGCTGGATAAGTTCTCATATAATCATTAAAGGATGTTATAACTGTGGTAAGACCACAGGTTCCTATAACACAGACGTAATGTTCTACATGTGGAAATGACACATAGCTTATCACGTCATGTAAACTTTAAGCATAAAGGGGGTGTTAATGTTTTATCAGTGCAGGGTATAGAACAGACAGAAAGGACAGAGGAGGAAACATATTCAATCAACTATGTAAAAGGGAAGCTCTCTGGATATTTTCTTTACATACCATGTCCCCTGTAGGTCTCAATGACACAACTGAGATGAACAACATCTAATTTGTGTGACATCCAGATATCAAAACCTCCTTTCCCTCCCCCTTTCTTTCTCTTTCACAGAATTTGTTTAGAAACCATAACATCCATTGCTCTGAGTATGGAATATAAGGTATCAATAGCTAGCTAAATAAAAATAAATGTGTATTATGGAACATTACATTTGTATATATATATATATATATATATATATATATATATATATATATATGTATTTGCTCTTAAAGTGGTGGAAGTTATGAATAATAGATGACCAATGAGTATTGAAGATTGAGTAATTTTATTTTCTGAAGAAAAGTTGGAGTATCGCTGGAGGATTGTACCCGGGTCTTACTGCGCAGTGTAATAGCGCTTTAGTCCACTAGGCTATTTAGCACATTGAAGAATTCTGATCATGGAATTTAATGTTAAAGTTGAAAAATAAAAAGTCAAACTAGATAGCTGTAATGTGTTCATGAGAGATTACATTTGTATGTGATGCACCAATGATTTGAATAAATGATGACACTTGACCAGATAAGCTATTTATATAATGGAGGATATAAAGAATATATAATCTGATGAAAGAAAAAATTATTTACCAAAGCCCCACAGGGGGATCGACCATGGACCTCTATGGTCGGTATACCAGCGCTTTAACCCACTAGGCTATTTAGCACATAGAGGATTCTTGTTGCTGGAACTGAATGTTAAAGATTATAATCTATCTATCTATCTATCTATATATATAAATCAACAATGAAGCTATATATAAAGTATGCTTTTTATATATATTGCTTATTAAACTAGCAATTTCTCAATGATGCCATGTTTATAATACTATTTCTATAATGATAAGATATACTTTATATTAAATGGATATTAATCACCTCCACATGGGGCAGTTGCTTTTGAATACATTCTCCAGGTGTGAGTATCGCCTTAACAATGAACTGAGACATTTGATTGGACACTGATGCCTTTAAAAAGGTGACTACCTGGAGTGCACAATACTAACATTCCTTCTGAAGAATCCGCCAGATCTGAACAGTGGCGAAACGAGTTAAGGACACACGGCACCCTCCCTCACCTACTGCGCTCCTTTTGCCAATTGCCACCATAAAGCACGGAGACAGACAGGAGTTCATGAGCTGCGGCCTCCCTCCCGCTGCATATTGCAAAACACTTGCTACACTCCCCTACACCCGAGCAGCTCAATGGACCATATGAGACTTTATATCCAGGACGGCTAAAGATACAGCTGGTGAAAATAACTAATGTGAGCATGAGGTAGCAGCATACCGCTGGCTGACCATTCACTGCATTCTTACTGCCTGTGATAGTTAAAGCTATCTGTGACTGTTTATATCCATGAAATTCTATGGAACTGGCGCTTATTAATCAAGTATTGGTGAGGAGGTGAGTTTGACGCATGTATTAACATTTTGATACATTATTGCTACTTTTATAGTCATTTTACCTAATTGTGTGTCCTGAATGAACAAATTCTACTAAGTTCTAATAAATGTATAAGCTATCTCTACCAGAGTAACTTGCTTTACTCATTCTCTTGTTAAAGCTATCTGTGACTGGCTATGTCAGCTGGGATCTACTTCTATTAGGCACTATTAATGTGGAGTTGTTCTGGTTAAGAATATATTAACCATTTGCGCCCAAATTTTTGTGATCTAGCTTTCAATCTTATAATTAACTAATGCGGTTATAAAGGTCACACATCTAACTCTATGGAATATGCATATTTTCCATGTAAGGTATATTATACAATAGGTATACCTGTATAGCTGCAAAATATGCGAGTATATATGACCTTGCCTGGCATAGATAGGAAAAATCTATGATGTTCCGATAATTGCGTATGGTTTTGCGATTAGCCCGCATATTGCGATGCAGTCGAAATTGCTGCAATGGGCGTTTTCAATGGGCAAAACCTTGTGCACTGCAGGTGGGTCAGATGTAACATGTGCAGAGAGAGTTAGATTTGGGTGGGTTAGATTGTTTCTGTGAAGGCTAAAATAGGATATTAACTACCTACCGGTAAATCCTTTTCTCGTAGTCCATAAGGGATATTGGGGACACATTAGTACGATGGGTATAAACTGGGTCCTAAGGAGCCAGGGCACTTTACATTTCTTCAACTAGGTGTGCTGGCTCCTCCCCTCTATGCTACCTCCTACAGGCAGTTATAGGTAAAACAGTGCCCGAAGGTGAAATGACATACGTGAGAGAAGGAACATAACAATAAGTGTGGTCAGTTTTACACACCAGTACACCATAACATAGACTGGCCAGCAACACCTGGCAACATAAACAGCAACAGCTGAACAGGTAACACATAACAGAGAACCTGCAGGAAAAGTCACCGCACAGAGGAGGGCGCCCAATATCCCTTATGGACTATGAGAAAAGGATTTACCGATAGGTATTTAAAATCCTATTTTTTCTAGCATCCATAAGGGATATTGGGGACACATTAGTACGATGATGATGTCCCTAAGCTTTCAGAATGGGCGGGAACATGCCCAAACTGGGTATCGAACTTGTAGAACTTCACAAAGATGTTCTTCCCCAACCAGGTAGCCGCTCGGCAGAGTTGCAGGGCAGAGACTCAACGGGCAGCTGCCCAGGAAGACCCCACCGATCTTGTAGAGTGGGCCTTCAGAAACTGTGGAACAGGTAAGGCTGCCAACACATAGGCCTGATGGATAGTAAGCCAAAGCCAACGAGCAATGGACTGCTTAGAAGCAGGGCAACACTTTTTCTGTGCATCATACCGCACAAACAAGGAATCCGTCTTTCTGATCTGAGCCGTCCTCTTGACATAGATCTTCAAGGCTCGCACCACATCCATTGACTCCGGAGGGGCAGAAGTGCCAGAACTGGATGGGTTCACAATAGTTCGATTCAAGTGAAACACGGAGACTACCTTCGGAAGGAGCTGCTGTCTAGTCATTAGGTCCGCTCTGTTCTCGTAAAAGACCAAGTAAGGACTTTTACACTATAAGTCCCCCCAATTCCGAGACACGCCTAGCAGAAGCCAGGGCCACTAACATCACTGTCTTCCACATGAGGTACTTGTCTTCCACCATCATCAGAGGTTCAAACCAGGAGGACTGCAGAAATCTTAACACCACATCCAAATCCCAAGGTGCTGTAGGCGGCACAAACGGAGGTTGTATGTGAAGCACCCCTTGCAAGAAGGTCTGAACTTCAGGCAGCATAGCCAACTTCTTTTGGAAGAAAAAGATTGAAAGAGCTGAAATCTGGAACTTAATGAATCCCAGATGTAAGCCTTTATCCACTCCAGCCTGCAGGAAATGAAGGAATCTTCCCAAGTGGAATGCAGCAAATGTATAAGTGCATTCCTCACATCAGGAGACATATCTCCGCCAGATATGATGATAGTGTTTTGACGTGACAGGTTTCCTGGCTTGCACCATAGTGGCAATGACCTTTTTGGAAAGTCCATTGTGAGCTAGGATGTTCCGCTGAACTTCCATGCCATCAAACGAAGCCGCCGTAAGTCCGAGCAGACGAACGGACCCTGCTGAAGAAGATCCCTTCTTACTGGCAGAGGCCAAGGGTCTACTATGGACATGCCCAGAAGATCCATGTACCACACTCTCCGGGGCAAGCAGAATTGCTTGTACTCCGTGATGCGGGATTCTCGAGTACCTTTGGGATCAATGGAATCGGAGGAAATATGTAGACCAGCTGGTAAGGCCAAGGCAACGTCAGTGCATCCACTGCACATGCCTGAGTGTCTCTGGTTCACGAGCAATAGCAGCAAAGTTTCTTGTCGAAACGAGACACCATCATGTCGATCTGGGGGCAACCCCACCTGTCGATGATCTGTTGAAACACCTGAGGGTGTAGGCACCGGCGTCACAAGGTGGGTGTGGTCTGCAACCAGGTATTACCCTCCGAGGGGTGACAGCAAAGTACCGGCTCCTGCTCAGTGGCAGGAGCTGGGTGCTGCACTAGATCATAACGTGCAGCAACCCAGCTCCTGTCACAGTGCAGAAGCCAGCACCGCAGATGCATCAGTATCCGGGGGGAAGCAAGCGTCCCCCGGCCCCACAATGTGCCGAAAACGGGGTAAGGACGCGAAGCCACGCCCCTGCCACGAAGTCACGCCCCCTTTCACCTTCGGCTGTACCAGGAGTTTTGCAAGTAAGTAACGCCTCTGCGTGTAGGCCCCACTCCCCTGGGTGGAGATCGTGGCGACTCAGGAAGTCTGCTTCCCAGTTGTCCACTCCTGGAATGAATATTGCAGACAGTGCTCTTGCATTTCTTTCCGCCCAGAGGAGTATTCTTGATACTTCTCGCATGCAGGCCCGTTTTTTTGTCCCTCCTTGTCGATTGATGTACGCCACAGCTGTGGCATTGTCCAACTGTACCTGAATTGCCTGATCCCGGAGAAGGGAGGACTGAATCAGAGCATTGTAGATAGCCCAAAGTTCCAGGATGTTGATCGGAAGTAGGGCCTCTTGGGCAGACCACCAGGGACACTAGGAATTCCTGTTGTTCTAGGCCTGCGATCACTGCTCTCAAAGTTTCCATCTTGAATTTGAAAACCTTTAGGTAAGGATTCAAGGACTTCAGATTCAAAATGGGCCTCACAGACCCGTCTGGTTTTGGCACTACGAACAGACTGGAGTAGTAAGCTTATCCTTGCTGCAGCAGGGGTACTGGAACAATGACTTGGGACTGGACTAACTTTGTGATAGCCAGTAGTAGCGTAACACACATATTTTCCACAGCTGGATTTGAAAAATTGTTGGGGAGGAGCACCGTCGAACTCCAGCTTGTAACCCTGAGAAAAAAGGTCCCTTACCCAGGCGCCCTGGCAGGAACTTTCCCAGATGTGGCTAAAGTGACGTAACCAAGCTCTCACCTCGAGATCCTCCCGGAGTGGGTGGGCACCGTCATACTGAGGATTTTGCGGAAGCTGAACTGGTGCTCTGTTTCTGAGAGCCAGCAACGGCTGGTTTCTTAGGTTTACCTCTGGTGCCTTTAGCTGCATACCTCTGGCCCTAGATTGAAATCTGCTGGAGTGAAAGGACTGAGTAGACAGTCCCGGGTAGGTACGTTTAGCAGGCGGAGCCCCGGGGGAAGAAACGTGGATTTCCCAGCAGTAACTTTGGAGATCCATGCGCCCAATTCGCCTCCAAAGAGCCATTCACCTGTTAAGGGAATAGATTCCACATTGCGTTTTGAGTCAGCGTCTGCAATCCATAGCAGTGGTCCTTGCATTTATATTGCCAGTCTCTTTTATGGAGTCACAGAGAACTCTTGCCATGTCCTGAATGTGTTTTAGGGAAGTTACCGTAGTAACCAGGGTGATGTCACCCGAGAGACCCTCCTGAATTTGAGTAGCCCAGGAATGAATTGCATGTGTCATCCAGCAACCTGCAATTATTTATGTATTATATTTATTACCAGTTATTTTATATAGCGCAAACATATTCCACAGCGCTTTTACAGAGAATATTTTGGCCATTCGCATCAGTCCCTGCCCCAGTGGTGCTTACAATCTATATTCGCTGCCACATGTACACACACACACACACATTCGGGTTAATTTTGTTGGGAGCCAATTAACCTACCTGTATATTTTTTGGATTGTGGGAGGAAACCGGAGCACCCGGAGGAAACCCACGCGAGTACTGGGAGAATATACAAACTCCACACAGTTAGGGCCATGGTGGGAATTGAACCCATGACCTCAGTGCTGTGAGGCAGTAATGCTAACCATTACACCATCCGTACTGCAATGACCGGTCTTTGAGATACACCTACAGCAATGTAGAAAGATTTCAGTGTGGTCTCAATTTTTCTATCCCACGAGTCCTTTACTGTAAAGGAGCCCGGAGCCGGGAGTACCGCCTTCTAAGAGAGGCGAGAGACAGACGTCTACAGCCGGAGATTCTTCCCAGAACTTTCTGCCCTCCTGGGCAAAGGGGAATGTATGCAAAAACCGTTTTGACACCTGATATTTCTTATCTGGATTTTTTCAGACTAGCTTAAATAAATCATCTAATTCTTTAGAGTCAAGAAATGTGTAGCCAGTTTGTCTTGAGGGAGCTTCAGCACATCCCTTATAGCTAAAATGAGGGGTTCAATACCCTGTGTAGGAGTGGAATCCCCACTTATGGAATCAACATCATCCTGTATATCATCATCCATATCTGATAGAAGTGTAGGTAAAGCACGTTTATGTGGACCTGCAGTAGATAGAGGGATAAGGAACATCAGCCCTGGCAGCTAGATCTGCTACTGCTTGTTGCAGTTCTTGTGTTTTGTGGGCATTTGCAGTGAGCTGAGATGACATATCAGACATCATAGTTTTGATTGCACCCAGCCAGGAAGGCTCGTGACCCTCCCTACGTTCTGTGAGGACTGACTACACTGCTCACATGAAATGGAACCAACTGAGAGTGGGGAAAATCTGGTGTTACACACACTGCATACAGCAACTTGTTTTACCATGATGAAAAGTAACACACAACAATACACATACAACACAGATCATCGTTCAATGCAAGCCTGCCCTATTGCATGTGAGAGGAGACACAGAGGAAGAGAATGCACCAGAACACCCACACCAGAGAGCCCCAGTGAAACTGTCTGCGTTTTTATATCATCAAAAACTGATTGTTTACAACGGTTTCCTCTTTAGGAATAAGTAATGTGCACAAATAACGGCTCATCCCCTAAACTACACCCAGTACCAGTGATCCAGAGTTTGTCAGAGTCCAGAGGAGCTGTATGAGGCTGCTGCTGCTTATGCAGAGGAAGGCACCAAAATGCAGCTGAGCCCGCTCAGATGTAGCTCTGACCCCTGTAATGGCGCCGGAGTTACTGATTATATTTATACTGGCCATGTCACCAAAACATGCTGTAACCTTACATGAATGCTTAGTTCAGCTCACCGCTAGCCAGTTTGACACAGGGGCTATAGCGGATCCCCCCCAGGAGGGACCCTTATGCCTCACCCGTGTGAAAGCAGCACCATGAACCGGGGCACCCCCCCCTAGTAGGGCTCCCCCGGTTTCTATTCACCACCGACATTAACCTTCATAAATCTGTAAGGCATGTGCGGCATGCTGCGGTTGTGACATTAAAGGCGCAGTACCCCGCTGAACCCCTCAGGACGGTGGTCTTGCAGCGGGGAATCGGCTCTGCAACTCGCAAGGCCAGTGATCGCCCCCCCCCCCCCCAACTCCCACGGCGCAGATATGCTGTTGCCCAAACATACCGAAATAAACAAAAGTTTAAAATAAAATTAAGAAAAACTCTGGAGCTAGCAGAGTGTGCATCCTCTCCTGAGGCACTTTTTTCTATACTGCCTGTAGGAGGGGGCATAGAGGGGAGGAGCCAGCACACCCAGTTGGAGAAATTTAAAGTGCACTGGTTCCTTTGGACCCCATCTATTCCCATCGTACTAATGTGTCCCCAATATCCCTTATGGATGCTAGAGAAATACTGGCTGCTTTCATTTTACACTGCAGTTTAGATTTCTGTTTGAAAACAACCCACTTAAATCTAACTCTCTCTGCACATGTTACATCTGACCCACCTGCAGTGCACATGGATTTTCCAATTAGAGGAAGATTTTCCTTTGCGATCAACCTTGAATTAGGCCCATAGACGCCTATATAACATGATGGTCTGTTATTGATGTGGAGAGAAGTGCCGATATCTCCTGCCAGGGACGAACTGGGGCTCCTATCTGGATTGGGCATTTGTAAACTTGCAAGCGCACATCACGGGGGGAGAAAGGGCACAAGAACACGAAGCACAAGAATGTGCAGCAAATCCACACCCCCATTTCCATGGAGACGCACACTTTGAGCAGTGGGAGCAGCTAAACCAGAGAGCTAGAGGCTGCGTGTGGCCTTCCCATCTGTTTGTGGAACCGGCCGAGCCCACCAGCCCTTCTGGAATATGCCAGAGGTAACAGATGGGCAGTCTGGCCCTGTCTACTGCAATAAAGAAATACTGTAAATTTCATCTGAGTCATCTTTTCCAGTCTTATATTAATGACACACATTCCAATTATCTGCAGTAACTTAAAAGTGTCACTGTGTGACTGGAGTGTTGCTACAACCCTGTTGTGTATCAGATCATAGTAATGCTTTACTCCCGTGTGATTTCTGATGTTTAACTAGATACGATTTGCCTGAAAAACATTTCCCACACTCACAGCATCGAAATGGTTTCTCACCTGTGTGACTTCTGATGTATAACAAGCTGTGATTTGCGTGCATAACTTATCCCACACTCAGAGCAAGGAAATGGTTTCTCACCTGTGTGACTTCTCAGATGTGTAACAAGCCGTGATTTGAATGAAAAACTTTTTTCACACTCAGAGCATGGAAATGGTTTTTTACCTGTGTGACTTATCTGATGTCTAGCAAGCTGTGATTTGAGTGGAAAACTTTTCCCACACTGAGAGTATGGAAATGCTTTCTCACCTGCGTGACTTATCCGATGTCTAACAAGATGTGATTTGCGTGCAAAACTTTTCGCACACTCAGAGCATGGAAATGGTTTCTCACCTGTGTGACTTCTCTGATGTATAACAAGCTGTGATTTGCGTGCAAAACTTTTCCCACACTCAGAGCATGAAAATGGTTTCTCACCTGTGTGACTTCTCTGATGTATAACAAGCAGTGATTTGAGTATAAAACTTTTCCCACAATCAGAGCATGGAAATGGTTTCTCACCTGTGTGACTTCTCTGATGTATAACAAGCTGTGATTTGAGTGGAAAACTTTTCCCACACTCAGAGCATGGAAATGGGTTCTCACCTGTGTGACTTCTCTGATGTATAACAAGCTGTGATTTGCGTGCAAAACTTTTCCCACACTCAGAGCATGAAAATGGTTTCTCACCTGTTTAAGTTTTGTTGAGATCCTGTGAACAAGCTCCTCCCAGCGAAACGCGCGTCACTTCCGGTCCGGCACCCGACTTCCGGGACCTCGGCAACGGGGCTCCGACGGGCGGCCTCCTTCCAGCACAAGCCGCAAGTTTCACACCGCTCTTTGCAGCGGATTACTAGCTCCCCTGTTCAGCTCTCTCCCTCTGTGCCAAAAGCACAACACACGGGAGAAGCTGCCCCCGCCCAGTGCATCAAAGCACCTGGCAACATAAAAGCCGGCACACTAATTGCCTTATGTTTTCTGACCACTTTACACTCAAACAAGGGATTTTACCCTTACATGGTAAAACATACATTCTTTTGTTCAGCCATTTAATGGGTGTAAATATTAAACCCTTGGATACGGTGCACAGATACAAGGCACTTATCCAATACAGGGAATAATACTATCAGCTGTCATCTTATTGGTGTGATAATTAAATGTTTAATCATGTTATCATCACCAACTTCAGTCAGAAAATTAAGAAAGCATTATTATCCTTAACCAAGGGCATTTCATTGACAGGAGAGCTTTTTGCTTATTCATTATTAGAGCAGCTTTCAATTGCAAATATGTTTGCTTTCATTGATTGTGACCACTTTGTCAATTAAAATCAGTTGATTAGTGCTATTTATTGGCAATAAGAACCTCAGCTGCTCTTTTAGTACTTGTGCTGGTTCAAATTAATTATTTTCAAATAATTCTTATGTTGAAATTTGAGTCAGCTTTATTGCAGTATTCCTAGCAAAATATTATTTTGATTTTTGCATTTCTCAGCAATAGAAATCAGCTGCCTTCTGCAGCTCATGTGATTTATCTATAAATATCTATATCTGTTTGTGATAAATATAAACATTTGCATTATGCAGTGACACAAGTCAACTGCTCATTGTAATTTATGTGTCACATTTCTCAAACAAATTGTATCTGTTTTTCAATTGGACACAGTACTGCTACAACTGCTTCTTTCCCTGCAAAATACCAGTGATTGTAAAGTCAGCTGCCTTAATGTTGCAAAGTTATATCATTTATCAATATCTGTTTGTGATAAACATTTGTATCATGCAGTGACATAAGTCAGCTGCTCATTGCAATTTATGTGGCACATTCTTAAACAAATTGTATCTGTTCTTCAATTGGACACAGTGCTGCTATAACTGCTTTTTTCCTTGCAAAATCCCAGTGATTGAACAGTCAGCTGCCTTGTAATGTTGCAAAGTTATATCATTTATCAATATCTGTTTGTGATAAACATTTGTATCATGCAGTGACATAAGTCAGCTGCTCATTGCAATTTATGTGGCACATTCTTAAACAAATTGTATCTGTTCTTCAATTGGACACAGTGCTGCTATAACTGCTTTTTTCCTTGCAAAATCCCAGTGATTGAACAGTCAGCTGCCTTGTAATGTTGCAAAGTTATATCATTTATCAGTCACCTTATACCAACTAACTCTTTATTAGGAAACTATTTATAACAACTATATTTTGAGATAAGGTGCCACTCAGACAGCTGTATAAAGCAATTCCATATTAATATTACTATTTTTGTCATATCAGTATTTAATCATCACACCTCAATTTGCGTGAGGTCATCATTTTCTCATCATCATTCTTTATGTGTTTCTAACCTTTTCCACATTTTGGTTCCCTCGAAAACCACGGGAGTCCTTTTTAAGGACCATTATTTGGCTACTATTTACCCATTAGTTCTGCTAACAGAACCACAGCTTGCTAAGATTAGCGGCTTTTTAGGCTGAGAGGTACTTACTATATCTTCTACAGTCATACCATGCTGGATCTGCCCGATCTCGTCTGATCTTGGAAGCCAAGCAGCATTGGGCCCGGTCAGTACCAGAAAGGGTGACCTTCCGGGAATACTGGGTACTGTAGTCCAATTAAGGTACATACCTTTCATTGACTAGCAAAAAAACTTTTTTGCAAGCCAACACCACAAGATACGCAATAGAGCTGACCACCTAAAAAGGAGCCCAGCAATAAAAAAGCCTTTTTCTTGAATCTCCTATATAAAAAACACATATATACGTGTAATCATACATTCATGGAGGTAACAAGAATTCCTTTATTTTCGCTATGGACAAATGTCTTACAATAATACTCGTCTAAAATCAAGTGGGTTTACAGCTAAATTATCTGTCACCCACCCCCATTAGGCGAGTGACATATCATTATATCGTCATATTTGTATACCATTTAATACTTGTTTTAATCCTTTTTTGCTGTCTTATACAGCATTAATTACTTTTTTTCTTATAAGGTTAATCAATTAATTAATAATTCTTGTATAAAAAAATGTTTCCTTAATAATACTTGAGTATATTCTTATCGTCTGAAGAATAAATTAAAAGTTACGTTTTAATGCTACATATACATTCCACGGATCCATAAATTTGTCATTCAATTATAATCAAGTGTGCCCCAGAGAGACATATCAAACAGTCCCTTTTTTTGCTTCTCTGCAAAACCACCTTCCGCAGTTTGGACATGCCTGGTCTATGCTATTGGGGAAATCAGTTTGTTTTCAATGATTTCCTGTATATTCACTCCAGATACGTGAATGGCTGGGGGAAACAATTTCTATACTTTGTATAACTTGTTTTCATGTACCATTTGTTACAAATACAGACACTACTGTATAAACTATGGAACCTGTGTGATCAAAGGAGACTTGTAAATTACCAGGTGGTAAAGGATGCAGTGTAAACGACACCAAACTTTGTGTGACAGGAAGAAGGAAATTGCTTTATGCAGTTATATCCTTTTAAAATGTAATTTATTTATTTTTTGTAAGATATCCCGACTGGATGGAAAAGACTCAGGGTGGGACTACCCCATGAGATTCAGTGTGGTTTTACTGTATAAAGAGAGTCCTGCAGCCTCAGGGGGATATATACCATCTTCTCTCTGCTGTAAACATCTGCTGTATTGCTGTTGCCCCTAGAATTAGGGAAGAGGTTTTTTTAGAACTATTTGAGCGAATAAACATGTTTTGCCTAAAGACGACCGCTTCATCTTGTGACCAGCAGGGCTATGCTAAACATAGCTCCGTCTTTCAGGCTGTTTAGGGTAACACCCAGTGTCTCCAAGCTCTGCCATCCGTGAGCTACCATGCCATGCTAGGGCAAGCGATTAGTGGGGATCAGTCAACACCACACAGGTGTGGTAAGACAGCGTGTCGACACATAGAGCAGAACCTTGTTTCCAGACGCAACGGGAAGGAGTCTGGTTGTGGCAGCATAGTACCCGCCCAGTGCGCAGTGGGTGGATTCAGTTACAGGCGGTTACTGGCGGTAAGTGGGAATCCCCTAATTGGCCAGGTCCCGTGGGACCTGGACTTCATTCTGTGACGACGGTGCTTTCGGAGGCGTTCAGTCACAGATAGTCACTTTGGTTTATTGGCGAGACCCTAAATCCCACCTACCTGATCCTCCTGTGGGATCCTGTGATTCTCCTCTGTACACTCCTGGGAATACAGAGGACGAGGACATCTCTCTGGGGTATCTCTGTTACTGGGTCCATCTGTAGGAGACACACAGTGACTGAGTACAGTGTATATATGTGATTATCAGATGATGTGTGTATATAGGGGCCTCCATACCTGCTCTCCCCTGTACAATACATGACAGTCTCCTCTTACCCAGTGATGTGAGGGGCCGGTGATTCTCCATCATCACGTCCTTGTACAGACCCCTGTGTTCCTCTATATACTCCCCCTCCTGCATGGAGAGATAGACAGTGACATCCTGACACCTTATAGGCACCTGAAACACACAGTGATACACACTATAGAAAAAGAACATCCTCACAGGTTTTCTGACATTCTCTTAGTGTTATGTTAGTCAATGTGAATATGGAGAGACGCTACCTACTACCACAGTGTATACACAAAGAGCAGAAATCTGCAGCTGAATGGGCGCCGGTCTCATCTCATATATAAAACACAAGCTTTTATGAAAAACTATTAAAATAATAGAAATCCTCACAAAACAGCCCATAAGATAACAAAAGCAGAGGTTATGGTAGACTTCCCTAGATAACCCTCTTTCTCTGAAGTCCACAGTGTTCACAGGATCTACCTTGGGATATAGAATAGTGACAGCGGACCGAGCACCAAACAGATAAGCTTTTCAGACTCCCAGGATGCAATGGGCCAGCCCCCTATATCCCTGACTCCCGGCTCAGGCAATTCAGTTGGTTCCAAATCTCAAAGCAGGAGCAGTTAAAGATGGAGACCTATTCAGGTGAGAAGAACATACACACACTTCTATACCTAAGGACAGGAAGAGGTTAGTAAGTGTACAGATTCTTAAATCAGTTGCAACAGGGAGGAATCCATGTGAACACGGTGGACTTCAGAGAAAGAGTGTTATCTACGCAAGTCTACCATAACCTCTGCTTTCTCTATAAGGGTCCACAGTGATCCACAGGATCTACCTTGCGACATCCCAAAGCAGCCACTAGTGGAGGAGACGCTCCTGATTGGAAAGAATGCAAATGCAGCATCCTGAGAAGCAAATGTGTCAAAGGCATAATGTCTAATGAATGTGTTAATGGATGACCATGTGGCTGTCTTACAAATGTGTTCAGCTGAGGCGCCACGGTAGGCTGCCCTAGAAGAGTGGGCAGAGACATTGGGCCTAATTCAGATCTGATCGCTGCTGTACGTTTTCACACAGCGGGCGATCAGATCCTAACTGTGCATGCTTCTGAGCCTCAATGCGCACATGCGTCGGACGGCTACAGCGGGCATCGGCGGTCAGCGAAGGGATGGTGCGAAGGATCCATTCGCACGGGCGTATACAAGGTGATTGACAGGAAGAGGCTGTTTGTGGGTGGCAACTGACCATTTACAGGGAGTGTCCGGAAATCCGCAGGCGTGTCCAAGCGTTTTGAGGGAGTGTGTCTGACGTCAGCTCCGGCCCCGATCAGCAGGATTAAATCGCACTGGAAGAGTAAGTCCTAGGCTGCGTAGACTGCACAAACTGATTTTTAGCAGCTCTGCTACACATAGGAATGCACACTTGCACAGTGAAAATACACTCTCCCTGTAGGCGGCGACTATCTGATCGCAGGACAGCAAAAAATGCAGCCCAGCGACCAGATCTGAATTAGGCTCATGATCCAGAATCAGGAGATCAGCTTGGGAATATGCTTCTGAGATAGTCATCCGAAGCCACCTGGCCAGTGTTTGCTTATTGGCAGGCAATCCTCTCTTGTGGAATCCATATAGAACAAAGAGAGTGTCTGTCCTTCTGATGACACTGGTACGATCCACGTAGATCCTTAGAGCACGAACCACGTCCAATAATGCATCTCCCACAGAGAGGTCCAGTACCTGAAAAGCTGGAACTACTATTTCTTCATTAAAATAGAACTTTGAGACCACATTTAGGAAAATACCCAGATTTAGTTCAGAGAATCGCTCTATCTGGACGAAATATCAGAAAAGGAGGGCGATACGACAGTGCCCCTAAACCTGATACTCTTCTAGCTGAAGCAACTGCCAGAAGAAAAAGAACTTTAGCTGTCAACCATTAGAGATCCAGGTGACTCAGTGGTTCAAAAGGAGCAACTTGAAGTGCCCTGAGAACTATTTCTAAGTCCCAGGGAGTTGGGGGGGGGGGAGGGGTGGAGTGGGGGGGGGGGGGGATGTTGAATGTGAGGCAATACCTTGAAAAAAAAAGTGTGAACATTCTGTAGGTTAGCAATTTTCTTTTGATACCATACAGATAATGCTGACACTTGTACCTTCGAGGAAGCTACACAGAGAGCCTTGTCCATTCTCGCTTGAAGAAAAGCTAGAATTCTAGAAACTCTGAAAGGCCTAGGATCAAAACTTATGGCAGCGCACCACAGAAAATAAGCATGCCAATATATGAGAGCAGAGGATACTATCTGTGCTTTAAGCAATGTTTGGATTACCTCATGTGAAAAACCTATTGCTTTTAAGACGGATGTTTCAATAGCCTAGATGTTTGTAGAGACAGGTATCCTAAAATATCAAATCTGGATGTTGAGGCAGAAGAAACGGAGCGTCCACAGACAGCCTCTGCAGATCTGTGTACCAATTTCTCCTGTGCCACCCTGGAGCTATTAGTATCATGGCGCCCCCTTCCTGTTTGAATTTTCGAATCACTCTGGGTACCACAGAAATTGGTTGAAACACGTGAGCCAGATGAAAATTCCATCTCACTGATCAAGCATCCACGAAGATTGCTTCAGATCCCTTGTTCTTGCCCCGTATGCGGGTGCTTAGTTGTTCTGACGGGAGGCCATGAGATCTACTTCTGGCAGTCCCCACTTGTTTACCAGGATCTGAAAGACTCCTGGATCTAAGGCCCATTCGTTTACATGAATATTGTGCCTGCTGAGAAAGTCCGCTTCCCAAATTAGGACTCCTGGTATGAAAAATGCTGACACGGCAGGATGATGAAGTTCCACCCACTTTATCATGCTGCTTACCTCTTTTATTGCCTTTCGACTTTGAGCGTCTCCCTGGTGATTGAGGTACGCTAGTGCTGTGGCATTGTCCGAGCAAATCTGAATCGGTTTGCCGTGAAGTATTTCTTTTGCCTGGGTGAGTGTCATGTATATGGCCCGAAGCTCCAGGACGTTGATTGGCAAATTATTTTCTTCCTTTGTCCAGTGTCCCTGGAACCAGTTCTATTCTGCCATGGCTCCCCAGCCCTGAAGACTGGCCTCTGTTGTCAGTAGCACCCATTCTGAGATCCAAAAGGTCAACCTTTCTCCAGATGGGACATCTGCAGCCACCAGGCTAATGACAGACGCACTTCCAGAGGAAGAATTATTGTCTGGGATTTTATCATCTGATGCTGTCCGTTCCATATGGAGAAAATCAGATGATGAAGGGGTCTTGAATGGAATTGAGCATATTCTACCATGTCGAATGTTGAGACCATTGATCCCAGAACTCACATTGCTGCCTGGATGGATACTCTCCGACTGTGTAGCAATTCCTGAACCCTCAACTGCAATGTGTTTATTTTGCTCAAAGGCAGAACGATTCTCTGAAGACTGATATCCAATACAGCCCCCAGATGTGTCATTCATTGTAATGGAACTAACGAGGACTTTGCCCAATTCATGAGCCAGCCGTGATCCTGCAGACAGGCTATTGTCACTTGGAGATGGCACTCAAAAGTTTCCTGGGACTGAGCTAGGATAAGCAAGCCGTCTAGCTATGGGAAAATCCTTACTCTCTGACGACGGAGTAGAGCTGCCATCACCACCATGATCTTGATAAATACCCTTGGAGTTGTGGCCAATCCAATTTGAAATTGGAAATGTTGGAGGATAGCAATCCTGAGATAACACTGATGAGAAGCTGCTATCGGCACATGGAGATAAGCATCCTGAATACCCAGGGACACCATAAAATCCACTCCCCCCCGCCCCCCGGCTCCATAGCTAGGATAATGGACCGCAAGGTTTCCATACAGAATCGGGGCACCCAGATATATTTGTTCAGAGTCTTAAGATTGAGAATGAGTCAGTAAGATCCATTCAGTTTCTAAACTAAACACAGGTTGGAATAGAAACATTGTCCCCTCTGTGCTTACTCCTGACTGCAGCAAATTCTGAACTGTGTCCTCTAAAGCCCTGGCCTTCATTTCCACCGGAGTCAGACTGCAACAAAATAATCTTTGAGGGAGATTTTTCCTGCAGGAAAAAGAGTAACCGTGAGACACCACTCCTTGCACCCAGGTATCTGTGCTGGACTACTGCTATACCTGTGCAAAAAGAAGTCGGCCTCCCATCCTGGGATCCAGCAGGTGGAGGCCCACGCCATCAGGCCAATGGCTTGGTTTCTGGTTTAGAAGCCAGGCGTCTGGTTGACCAAGGCTGCTTGGTCTTAATCTTACCAGTTTTATCTGATTGAGGCTGCTTGCTGTAAACATTTCCTTTTGCTTTACCCTGAGCCCAAAAGCCAGAAATCTGGCTTTAGCCTTATATGAAGAAGGAAAATTAACCTTTTTGGATAGTGGATAGATTCACACTAGCTCACACAGAACAAAAAGGAAAGCCAAGCTAATCAACTTGGAACAATTCAGCAACGACTGAATCAACACACTGAACCAAGTAACAATGCAGGAAAACAAAGCACTGGGCGGGCCTCCAGCATCCTCTACAGACTACGAGAAAAGGATTTACCGGTAGGTATATAAAATACTATTTTCTGTTACGTCCTAGAGGATGCTGGGTTCCATTTAATACCATGAGGATGTACCAAAGCTCCCAGTAAGAGAGGGAGAGTGCTGAGGTTCCTGCAGAACAGATTGACTAAACATAAGGTCCTCAGCGGCCAAAGTATCGAACTTTTAGAACTTGGCAAACGTGTTTGACCCTGACCATGTAGCTGCTCGGCAAAGCTGTAATGCAGAGACACCCCGGGCAGCCGCCCAGGAAGAACCCACTTTACGAGTAGAGTGGGCCTGAACAGATTTTGGAATTGTCAAGCTTGCCGTAGAATAAGCATGCTGGATAGTAAACCTGATCCAGCGAGAAATCGTCTGCTTAGAAGAAGGACACCCAATGATGTTGGGATCATAAAGGACAAAGAGTGCATCCGACTTCCAGTGACGAGAATTTCTCTTCACATATATCTTCAAAGCACGCAC
Source organism: Pseudophryne corroboree (assembly GCF_028390025.1). Lineage (NCBI taxonomy): Eukaryota > Metazoa > Chordata > Amphibia > Anura > Myobatrachidae > Pseudophryne > Pseudophryne corroboree. The sequence continues at coordinate 37,144,180 of NC_086446.1, read as the reverse complement.
AACATCCAAGAACTTTGAGGTAATTGAGGAGTCAGTAGCCACTAGCACCACAATAGGTTGGTTGATATGAAAAGCCAGCACAACCTTCGGAAGAAAATGCTGACGCGTCCACAGTTCAGCCCTATCTTCATGAAAAATCAAATAAGGACTCTTGTGAGAGACCCTAACTCAGACACTCGTCTGCCTAATGCCAAGGCCAACAGCATGACCACTTTCCAAGTGAGAAACTTCAACTCCACCTCATGCAGAGGCTCAAACCATTCCGATTTAAGGAAGTGCAACACTACATTAAGATTGCATGGCGCAGCAGGAGGCACAAAGGGAGGTTGGATGCGAAGAACCCCTTTCACGAACGTCTGAACCTCAGGAAGGGAAGCCAACTGTTTCTAAAAGAAAATGGACAAGGCCGAAATTTGGACCTTGATAGACCCTAACCTCAAGCCAGCATCCACACCCGCCTGTAGAAATAGGAGAAGGTGTCCTAATTGAAACTCCACCGCAGGAGACTTCTTGGATTCACACCAAGATACATATTTCCTCCAAATACGATGGTAATGCTTGGATGTTACTCCTTTCCTGGCCAGAATAAGTGTGGGAATGACTGCATTTAGAATACCCTTACAGGTTAGGATATGGCGCTCAACAGCCATGCCGTCAAACGTAGCAGCGGTAAGTCTTGATAAACTAACGGCCCCTGCTGGAGCAGTTCCTTGTTAAGAGGAAGAGGCCAAGGGTCTTCCAGGAGCAACTCCTGAAGATCCGAATACCAATACCTCCTTGGCCAGTCTGGAGCAATGAGAATTGCCCGAACCCTTGTTCTTCTGATGATCTTTAGAACTCTTGGTATTAGAGGAAGTGGAGGGAACAGATACACTTACTGAACACCCACTGCGTCCCTAATGTATCCACTGCTACTGCTAGCGGGTCTCTTGACCTGGAACAATATGTCGGAAGCTTCTTGTTGAGACGAGATGCCATCATGTCTACTTAGGGAACGCCCCAACGACTTGACACCTCTGCAAAGACCTTTGGGTGGAGTCCCCATCCTCCTGGATGGAGATAGTGTCTGCTGAGGAAGTCCGCTTCCCAGTTGTCCACTCCCGGAATGAAGACTGCTGACAAAGCTATTGCATGTCTTTCTGCCATTGCCGCTCTGCTTTTTGTTCCTTCCTGACAATTTATGTGAGCTACCGCCGTCACATTGTCCGACTGGATCTGTATAGGTAGATCTTGAAGAAGATGAGTCACCTGCTGAAGGCAGTTGTAAATGGCTCTCAACTCCAGAATGTTTATGTGAAGAAGTGTTTCTTGACTTGACCATCTTCCTTGGAAGTTTCCCCTTGCGTGACTGCTTCCGAACCTCGGAGACTTGCATCCGTGGTCACCAGGACCCAGTTTTGAATCCCGAACCTGCGTCCTTCCAGGAGGTGAGACGTTTGTAGCCACCACAGGAGCAAAATCCTGGCTTTCGTTGACAGGATTATCCTCCGATGCATGTGTAGATGCGATCCGGACCACTTGTCCAGTATGTCCCACTGGAACACACTGGTATGGAATCGGCCAAGTTGCAGAGCCTCGTAGGCCGCCACCATCTTTCCTAGCAGGCGGATGCATTGATGAACTGACACAGTTGCTGGTTTCAAAACTTGTTTGACCATCGTCTGGATCTCTAGAGCCTTTTCCACTGGAAGGAATACTCTCTGTACCTTGGTGTCCAGTATCATTCCCAGATATGATAACCTCATCTTCGGTTCCAACTGTGATTTTGAAAGGTTTAAGAGCCAACCGTGCTTTTGAAGCACCGTCAGGGACAGAGCAATGTCCTGCACTAACTTCTCCCTGGACCTCGTCTTTATGAGGAGATCGTCCAGGTAAGGAATTATGTTGACTCCTTTCTTGCGAAGGAGTACCATCATCTCCGCCATTACCTTGGTAAACACCCTTGGAGCCGCGGAGAGTCCGAAACGTAACATTTGTAGCTGGTAGTGGCAGTCCTGCACCACAAACCTGATGCGGAGGGTAGATGGGAATATGCAGATAAGCATCCTTGATGTCCACCGACACCAGATATTCCTTTTCTTCCAAGCTGGAGATTACCGCTCTGAGGAACTCCATCTTGAACTTGAACCATTTTAAAAACAGATTTAGAGACTTCAGGTTCAGAATCGGTCTGACCAAGCCATCCGGCTTCAATACCACAAATAGGCTTGAATAAAAGCCTTTCCCCTGTTGTAATTCGGGAACCAAGGAAATAACCTTATCTTGACACAATTTCTGTATTGCGTTCAACACGTTTGTCCTGTCCTCCCCCTCCCCCCTCCCTGCGTGCTCTGCACCCGTGCTGAGAGACATGGCGTGCAGCGTCCGCCGCTGCGCTGGTACATTTACAAGCCGCCTTCAACGATGACCGGAGGACCTTCTCTGCCGGACCCCGGTAAAAATACTCACCCGTCTTCGTTCTTCAGGCTCTATTAGGGTGTGGCGGCAGTGCTGCGGGTGTGAACGCGGGCCATGTTTGAGCTGTGTTCAGTACCCTCAGGAGCTAATGGTGTCCTGTCAGCGGAAATAGAACCATTAACTAATTGAGAAGTTGGTTCTATATCCCCCCCACCCCCCCAAGTCCCACGAAACAGGGAAGCTGTTGCCAGCAGCTTCACTGTAAAATAAAAAAACCTAACAAAGTCTTTCCTAGAAAAGCTCAGTAGAGCTCCACTAGAGTGCGTCCAGTCTCCTGGGCACATTTTCTAAACTGAGGTCTGGAGGAGGGGCATAGAGAGAGGAGCCAATTCACACTATTAAAAAGTCTTAAAGTGCCGAAGGCTCTTGCGGAACCGTCTATACCCCTTGGTAGTAAAACAGACCCTAGCATCCTCTAGGACGTAAGAGAAAAAATAAGATTTTAAACCTACCGGTAAATCTTTTTCTCCTAGTCCGTAGAGGATGCTGGGGACTCCGTAAGGACCATGGGGTATAGACGGGCTCCGCAGGAGACATGGGCACTATAAAGACTTTAGATGGGTGTGCACTGGCTCCTCCCTCTTTGCCCCTCCTCCAGACCTCAGTTAGAGAACTGTGCCCAGAGGAGACGGACAGTACGAGGAAAGGATTTTTGTTAATCTAAGGGCAAGATACATACCAGCCCACACCGTACAACTCGGAACATACGAACCAGTTAACAGTACGAAACAAAACAGCATCAGCGCGAAACTGATCAAAACTGTAACATAACCCTTATGTAAGCAATAACTATATACAAGTCTTGCAGAATTTAGTCCGCATTGGGACGGGCGCCCAGCTTCATCTACAGACTAGGAGAAAATAAGAATTTACTCACCGGTAATTCTATTTCTCGTAGTCCGTAGTGGATGCTGGGAACTCCGAAAGGACCATGGGGAATAGCGGGCTCCGAAGGAGGCTGGGCACTCTAGAAAGATTTATGACTACGTGGTGTGCACTGGCTCCTCCCACTATGACCCTCCTCCAAGCCTCAGTTAGGACACTGTGCCCGGACGAGCTAACATAATAAGGAAGGATTTTGAATCCCGGGTAAGACTCATACCAGCCACACCAATCACACCGTACAACTTGTGATATTATATCCAGTTTGACAATATGAAAACAACTGAGCCTCTCAACAGATGGCTCTCAACAATAACCCTTTAGTTAGCAATAACTATGTACAAGTATTGCAGACAATCCGCACTTGTGATGGGCGCCCAGCATCCACTACGGACTACGAGAAATAGAATTACTGGTGAGTAAATTCTTATTTTCTCTGACGTCCTAGTGGATGCTGGGAACTCCGAAAGGACCATGGGGATTATACCAAAGCTCCCAAACGGGCGGGAGAGTGCGGATGACTCTGCAGCACCGAATGAGAGAACTCAAGGTCCTCCTCAGCCAGGGTATCAAATTTGTAGAATTTAGCAAACGTGTTTGCCCCTGACCAAGTAGCCGCTCGGCAAAGTTGTAAAGCCGAGACCTCTCGGGCAGCCGCCCAAGATGAGCCCACCTTCCTTGTGGAATGGGCATTGACAGATTTTGGCTGTGGCAGGCCTGCCACAGAAAGTGCAAGCTGAATTGTAGTACAATTCCAACGAGCAATAGTCTGCTTAGAAGCAGGAGCACCCAGCTTGTTGGGTGCATACAGGATAAACAGCGAGTCAGATTTTCTGACTCTAGCCGTCCTGGAAACATATATTTTCAGGGCCCTGACAACGTCTAACAACTTGGAGTCCTCCAAGTCCCTAGTAGCCGCAGGCACCACAATAGGCTGGTTCAGGTGAAACGCTGACACCACCTTAGGGAGAAACTGGGGACGAGTCCTCAATTCTGCCCTATCCATATGGAAAATTAGATAAGGGCTTTTACAAGACAAAGCCGCCAATTCTGATACTCGCCTGGCAGAAGCCAAGGCCAATAACATGACCACCTTCCACGTGAGATATTTCAGATCCACGGTTTTTAGTGGCTCAAACCAATGTGAATTTAAGAAACTCAACACCACGTTGAGATCCCAAGGTGCCCCAGGGGGTACAAACGGGGGCTGAATATGCAGCACTCCTTTTACAAATGTCTGAACTTCAGGTACTGAAGCTAGTTCTTTTTGAAAGAAAATCGACAGAGCCGAGATCTGTACCTTAATGGAGCCCAGTTTTAGGCCCATATTCACTCCAGCTTGCAGGAAATGCAGAAATCGACCTAGTTGAAATTCCTCTGTTGGGGCCTTTACGGCCTCACACCATGCAACATATTTCCGCCATATGCGGTGATAATGATTTGCTGTAATCTCTTTCCTGGCTTTAATAAGCGTAGGAATGACTTCCTCCGGAATGCCCTTCTCCTTCAGGATCCGGCGTTCAACCGCCATGCCGTCAAACGCAGCCGCGGTAAGTCTTGGAACAGACAGGGCCCCTGCTGTAGCAGGTCTTGTCTGAGCGGCACTGGCCACGGGTCCTCTGAGATCATCTCTTGAAGTTCCGGGTACCACGTTCTTCTTGGCCAATCCGGAACCACGAAAATTGTGTTTACTCCTCGCTTTCTTATTATTCTCAATACCTTTGGTATGAGAGGCAGAGGAGGGAACACATAAACTGACTGGTACACCCACGGTGTCACTAGAGCGTCCACAGCTATCGCCTGAGGGTCTCTTGACCTGGCGCAATACCTCTCTAGTTGTTTGTTTAGGTGGGACGCCATCATGTCCACCTGTGGACGATCCCACTGATTTACAATAATTTGGAAGACTTCTGGATGAAGTCCCCACTCTCCCGGGTGGAGGTCGTGCCTGCTGAGAAAGTCTGCTTCCCAGTTGTCCACTCCCGGAATGAACACTGCTGACAGTGCTAGTACATGATTTTCCGCCCATCTGAGAATTCTTGTGGCTTCTGCCATTGCCATCCTGCTTCTTGTGCCGCCCTGTCGATTCACATGGGCGACTGCCGTGATGTTGTCTGACTGGATCAGCACCGGCTGGTGTAGGAGCAGGGATTTTGCTTGACTTAGGGCATTGTAAATGGCCCTTAGTTCCAGAATATTTATGTGAAGGGAAGTCTCCTGACTCGACCAAAGTCCTTGGAAGTTTCTTCCCCGTGTGACTGCCCCCCCAGCCTCGAAGGCTGGCATCTGTGGTCACCAGGACCCATTCCTGTATGCCGAATCTGCGGCCCTCCAGAAGATGAGCACTCTGCAGCCACCACAGAAGAGACACCCTGGTTCTTGGAGACAGGGTTATCAAGCGATGCATCTGAAGATGCGATCCGGACCACTTGTCCAACAGGTCCCACTGAAAGATTCTGGCATGGAACCTGCCGAATGGAATTGCTTTGTAAGAAGCTACCATCTTTCCCAGGACCCGCGTGCAGTGATGCACCGATACCTGTTTTGGTTTCAGGAGGTCTCTGACTAGAGAAGACAACTCCCTGGCTTTCTCCTCCGGGAGAAACACTGGACTGTGTCCATAATCATCCCCAGGAACATTAGACGTGTCGTCAGAACCAGCTGTGACTTTGGGATATTCAGAATCCAGCCGTGCTGGTGCAGCACTTCCTGAGATAGTGCTACTCCCACCAACAACTGTTCCTTGGACCGTGCCTTTATTAGGAGATCGTCCAAGTACGGGATAATTAAAACTCCCTTTTTTCGAAGGAGTATCATAATTTCCGCCATAACCTTGGTATATACCCTCGGTGCCGTGGAGAGTCCAAACGGCAACACCTGGAATTGGTAATGGCAATCCTGTACCACAAATCTGAGGTACTCTTGGTGAGGATGGTAAATGGGGACATGCAGGTAAGCATCCTTGATGTCCAGGGATACCATGTAATCCCCCCTCGTCCAGGCTTGCAATAACCGCCCTGAGCGATTCCATCTTGAACTTGATTTTTTTTTTTTTCTCCAATAAATGTTTATTGATGTAAGGTAAGAACATATTACAGCGAGTAACAGAAGACAGCAAATACAATTCAAACGTCATCATATCCATTTGAGACAAACAATGACTGTTTATGAACTTAACATGGCCTGCTGATGGGGGTCTCCCCGGCTAGGGCCTTATCTGAAATTCAGAGATGCTTCAGGCCGTTCTAGATGCTAGCTGCTTCAATAAAGCATTTCCAATTTTTAAAACAGTTCCAGGAGACGTTTCAGAAGAGTACAGAGTGAAAAGGAAGAAGAGAAAAAGGAAAAAAGAAAAAGGGAGGGGTTAGAGAGTCTGAGAAGAGGGAGGAAGGGGGGAGGGGAGGACACAGCGAGTCTTCCGTGTCTAGTCTGGTCGGAAGTCTGAGGTGTACGTTTCTAGCTTCAGTCGTTTCCAAGAGGACAGCGGGGGGGGGGGGGGGGGGGCCCGGGTAGGGGATCAAAGTAAATGGTCCAGGTCGCTACAGCAATGTCGAGTAAGCTTGTGAGGCCTTAAATTGGAGCCAAGGGGACCAAGTGGCCGTAAACCTTTGGTTCGTCTCCGGTGTCACCCGCAATTCCTCCATAGTCATATACCAATCTACTCTGGCGACCCACTCCCCCATGGTAGGAGGGTTAGTTGATCGCCAGTGAACCGGAATGACCGCTTTAGCTGCGCTATTAAGAAACTTTAATAGAGATTTTTTATATGTTGTCAGGGGCCACGAAGTACAGTTGAGGAGCCAGAAAGTAGGCTCCGAAGAAACCCCTGGATCCACTAACAACTTTGAAATTGCTATAACCTTGTCCCAAAAGGGACGAAGCTTGGGGCAGCTCCACCAAATATGCATCGGGGAGCCCAGATGGTTGTTGCATCTCCAACACGTATCTGTTACATTGGGAAACATTTTAGCTAATGTTTGGGGACACCTATACCAGCGAGACAGGACTTTAAAATGCGTCTCAAGAACCGAATAACTAGAGGAGCTGGCAAAGGTGGCCTGAAAGCTCCTTTCCCAATCCTCCTCCGACAAGTCTATCTGCACGTCATGGCCCCAGTCTCTGGTATATTTGGGTAGGTCTGGGAATTTATTCTCGATCAGTATCCTATAGCACCTTGAGAGGAAGTGTGGTGGGCGAGAAGGCTCCAGGCAAAGGCTCTCAAAAGCTGTTAATGGTCGACTCAGGCTCGGGCGCATAGCGCTCCCCATGGCAAAATGTTTTAATTGGAGATATTTCCAGATCTCTGAAGGCGATAGGTTCCACTTGGATTGTAGAAAGGGGAAAGGGACCATCTCTCCATGCTCCACCAACCCGCCGACACGTGTCACCCCCGCCCTTTTCCATGAGTCGAATCCCAGGCCTGAGGCAGCCGGTGGGAAATCTGGATTGTTGAACAGTGGGGTCATAGGGGAGTATTTAGATGATATGTGTGGTAGTACCCTAAGTCTGCCCCAGCGTGTAAGTGTGGGGCCAATAGTAGGATGATCCACGCATGGCAGCTTTGAGCGCCAGGGGTAGTATGCAATGGGGGCAGGCATCACCGTTCCTTCGATATGAACCCACTGTTTTATGTCATGTGGGCGCGACCATTCCATAATTCGATGGAGAATAATGGCCTCATAGTACAGAGTAAAGTGCAGTAGCTGAAGACCCCCCCTTGTGTTTAGGGCGAAAAAGGATGTCGTGTCGAAAACGTGGACGTTTATCCCCCCAGACGAAGTCCCTCACCGAATTATGTAAGTCTCTGAACCATGCTTTGGGAATGGATATCGGGAGCGCCTGGAGGAGATAAAGGACCCTCGGCAGAACATTCATCTTGATGACACTAAGCCTCCCCAGCTAGGACAGTCTTTTGTTGCTCAGTCCCGGAACTCAGAACGGAGTGAGGTCAGTAGTTTTTTGAAATTCTCGTCAAAAAGCTGTGATAAGTCTTTATGGAGTGTGACCCCCAAGTATTTGAAGCTAGAGGGATGCCAGTGGAAGGGGAAGGATTGTTTAAGGTTATCAAGAGCTTGGGAGGCCAGTGACACATTCACTGCCACTGACTTGGAGAGGTTAATCTTGAAGTTTGACATGGCACCGTACCTGTCAAGCTCGGTCATCAGGTTGGGGACAGACACCACCGGGTTGGACAGGATAGCTAACAAGTCATCTGCGAACAGTGCGAGTTTGAATTCTCTACCCCCAGCCGTGAGTCCTGAGATGTTCGGATTTAATCTAATGGCTCCCGCCAAGGCCTCCATGCAGAGGACAAAAATTAGTGGCGAGAGGGGACATCCTTGTCTAGTGCCATTCCTTATTTGAACCGGGCGGGACAGGTCTCCATTAATTTTAATCCTTGCAGAGGGGGAGTTATAAAGTGCTAAAATGCGCCCTAAACTGATCGGTCCCAACCCCAGGTGACGCAGGACCCCCTCCATGAACATCCAATCTACTCTGTCAAAAGCCTTCTCGGCATCGGTAGAAAGCACCACCATGGGTTCACGTTTGCTCGAGGCCAAGTGTATCAAATCAATGATTTTGGTGGTGTTATCGCGCGCCTCTCTTCCGGGTATGAAACCCACCTGATCCGTATGCACAATATTGGGGAGTAGCAGCTTCAATCTATTTGCTATAAGTTTAGCAAACAGCTTGACGTCTGTGTTGAGGAGGGATATGGGTCGGTAGCTAGCGCATTGAGCCGGGTCTTTCCCATCCTTTGGTATAACCGTAATGAATGCCTCTAATGATTGAGGGGAGAAACCCCGGTCGTCAGAGAGCTCATTGAATGCCAGTAGCATTTTGGGCAGGAGAGCGTTCTTAAAGAGCTTGTAATAAGAAACTGTATAGCCATCTGGGCCTGGGCTCTTTCCGGAAGGAGCTTCCTTAAGGGCTTGTTCCAGTTCCGGGAGGGAAAAGGGGAGTCTAGCCAGGCACTCTCATCTGCTGATATTTTAGGGAGTCCTGCGTCGCTAAGGTATCCCTCCACCAGGTCTCGAGTTGTCGAGAGGGATGTCGGGGTTCCTAGTGTCCGAAGATTATATAATTTGGAGTAGTACGCGTGGAAGGTTTCGGCGATGTCCTTTGTAAGGGTGCGGCGGGTCCCCCCTGCATCCTGTACCGACTGTATAAATAGCGTGGCCCTCTGCGCGCGGAGCGCCCTAGCCAATAGCTTCCCCGGTCTGTTGCCCCATTGGTAGAAGCGGTTTCTACAGAGCCTGTAGTCCCTCTTAAGGTCTGCGAACAACAATTTGTTGAGAGCAGATCTCGTCTCAGTCAGGGCGATCAGTACCGATGGGGAGGGGTTCGTTTTGTGTGATGTCTCTAAGTCCTTAAGTCGCTGGAGTAAGGTAGTCTTTTCCCCGAGTCTCTCTTTTTTCAGCATGGAGCCTAGCTGTATGAGCTTTCCTCGTAGAACACACTTGTGGGCCTCCCACACCGTGACCCGGGAGACATCTGGCGTCTCATTATCTAGAAAATAGTTCTCTAAAGTCTCAAGCAGCTGGGGCTGGAACCTCGTATCCATTAGAAGTTGTTCATTCAACCGCCAGGTACATTGCTTGGAGTATAGATGGGATGTCTCCAGGGTCAGGTGGACAGGAGCATGGTCCGACCAAGTGATTAGTCCAATAGCTGTTTCCCTAACTAAATGTAGGAATCTGTGAGGTAGGAGGAAATAGTCTAGTCTGGAGTAAACGTCATGGGGTCTGGAGTAGAACGTATAGTCCCTGTCCCTGGGGTGTTGAAGCCGCCAAGTGTCGATCAGCTGGTGGTCATGGAGAGACCGCCGCACCCCACAGTGCGATGCTAGGGAGGGCCTAGCCGGCGCCCCAGAGATGTCCACCTCTGGTTGAAGGGTCCAATTAAGATCGCCTCCAATAACTGGAATACCCACTATCAGGGGAGCTACGCGATTAAGAGCCTTCGCCAAGAAACTGGGTTGTGATTGGTTAGGAACATATAGGTTAATAAATGTATATGGCTGATCAAACAGTGTGCATTTCACTAGGAGTATCCTGCCCTCCCCCAAGGATTCGGACGTTTTATCTCGGAAAGGCAAACGTTTAGATAGCAAAATAGCTACTCCCAGAGATTTACCCTTACTATTGTTGTTGTAGAAAGAATGTGGGTAGTTACGGTCTTTGAGACCCGGGGCCACTCCCACTTTGAAGTGGGTTTCCTGTAAAAACGCCACATCAGCTCTAAATGCGAAGAGGTCTCTAAGCAGCCTCGAGCGTTTCTCCGGAACATTGAGGCCCTTCACGTTAAGGGTAACCAGTTTTATATGTGTCAGTTTAGTGTCTACCGCCATCGACTGGAAACATATATGGAATGCTTAGTCCGACCCAGAAGACACGACATCTCGCACAGCATAGAGATATACAGTAGGGGGAGGGGGGGACGAGAGGGGGAAAAAGAAACAGAAACAGAAGCAAAGAGAACATAAAGAAGGTAGGTCGATGGACCTAACATATGCAGATATCAGCTGAAAAAATAAACTGAATAAATGGCAACTCTACCGCCTCCTGGGAGCTCGGACGCGCTATTCGCGTCGGAGGCCAAGAATACTCGGGCGGTGCAGGAGCGAACTGGGGGGTCAGTGCCAGCCCCAACCCCAACAGGGAATATAACATCATAATCAATAATATATCTGAACAGTTTGATCACACAACTAAGAAAAACAACCACTGAAAATAGATGGACGTTAACCAGGAACAGGTATCTCCGACCCGTACTGGTCTGGTGAACATTCGTTAGGTCGAGTACGATTTCCATGCCCCGACCACCTCCCAGCTGGGAGAGTGTGCCGCACGGCATGGAGATCCCCTGAGTCGGCAATTATTATTTTAAGCTAAGGAAGGACGCCCCGAAATTGTTCCAGTAAAAGTCCTGAACCAGGCAGCGATCTTCATCTCTTCGCCGTTTGCGTGGAGGAACGCCGCTCCCTTAGGGGGTCTCGGGTTGCGGTGGACAAGGTGCCAGTCGTTGTCAGGGTGGGTGAGTTCAGGTGGGGCGCCGTCGATCAGGGGCTCCTGCCATTCTGGAAGAGAGACCTGTGGTATTCCCAGCGCTTGGCAGAAAAGGGGCAAGTCGGAGGGGTCTTTAAAGGTATATAGAGTCCCATTGTGCGAGGTCTGAAGGCCAAAAGGGAAGCTCCACCTATATTTAATGCCCAGTTTCCGAAGTTCTGCTGTGAGCGGGTGTAAGGCTCTCCGTTTCTGAAGGGTCGTCCACGATAGGTCCTGGAAAATCTGGAGTTTATGAGAGGCAGTCTCTATCGCATCCATGTGGCGGGTTTTGCGAAGGATCTCCTCTTTTTCCGTGTAGTAATGAAGACGACAGATAATGTCGCGAGGGCGGTCAGACGGTGCGCCCCTGGGTCTCAAAGCTCGGTGGGCCCTGTCGAATTCAATTATGGAAGCAGGATCACGGCCCAAAATTTCATTGAAGACCGTCGTGAGGAAGTCAGTGAGGCAGGCAGGGGCAATATCCTCCGAAACTCCCCTGACCCTCAGGTTATTTCTCCTTCCGCGGTTATCCAAATCTTCTACACGGTCTTAGAGCTGTTGAAGGCAGGACGCCTGTTTGATAACGGTGGCCCTGAGGGCGTTATGTGCCGCTGCTGTGTCAGAGGAGAAGCCCTCCAGCGTAGACAGGCGGGAGCCGATGTGCGTTATTTCTACCTGAACCGCAGCTATCTGAGCGTACCGTTTCCCGGACTCTCCCTTCCAAGTGCTCAAAGTCCTGCTTAGTTGGCAGGGCCTGCAGCAGGTTCAGAATCTGGGCGAGACTTCCCGGGTCCGTCGTGGCGTGTGGAGCTGCCGTCTGTGATCCCACCTGGGAAGCCGAGTCTGAGACAGGCGAGAAACGTGGGGTCGAGGGTAGGGAGGCATCCACCGTTGGGGCTGAGCCCTGGGGGAGAAAAAATTGCTGCATGTCTACCGAAGTCGGGGTATCCATTGCACGCGTCGAGGTGAGTGTATATGATTTCCTTCCTCTCACCATGGGGCACCTTAAGTACGTCAATAGAACATCAGAAGTAACGTTGTGTGATTAGAGCATCCCCCCGTCGGGGTCGGTACCGGCACGCCACCCCAGAGTCTAGGTGGCTAGCCGGCCATCAGTGTAGGAGTAAAACTTGCAAAAAAGAAATAGACCGGCCACTGGGCCATAGGTTGAGAGATAGTTCCGGGTCCTCTACGGCAAAGCGATGGCAGCTAAGTGACACAGTGAGGCCGGGCGCAGAAATGGCACTGGTGACTACAAATATGCCCTCCACGTTTCAGTTATTCATCACAGGGACCCGAGGGGACAAGGAGCATGCGTGTGGAGTGTGAGCAATGAGCTGGCTAAAACAGGGGTGACAGGAGCCTGAGAATCCCTATGTGTTGTCTCAGCTATGGGCTGCAGTGATGGTGCCAGTCCCAAGATGGCCGCCGGCTGGACTCTAAAGTTGCAGCAGCCCACTGTCTCTCTCTCTCTGTGTCCCCGGATTGCAGGGGCCCGGTCAGTGAGGGTATTGGGAGTTGGGTCCTGTATTTTCAGCCCCACAGGAAAGCCCCTTCTGCAGCCGCTACGGCAGAGTGTTTAGCGGCGCCAACCGCAAGATGGCCGCCGCCACCGCCCGCCGCGGCCCTTACCTCGGGCATCCTCGGCGGTCCGCAGTCCCCAGCTGGAGTCTCCGTGAGCCTGGCAGAGCGTCTAGCGGTGGAGCGTGCTTCGAGAGCGGGGGAGTAAATCCGCTGAGCGGGGCTGGGCGGGTCGGATCCGGTACGGTGTTTCCTCCGGCGGCTCGCAGTCAAAATCGAGGTCCCGGCCTCAGCACCAGGGGTAGGCCGCAATCCGCAGGGGGCTTCACAGGGCCCCCCCGACTCCGCAGCACTCGCCCCCCAGCACCAGGTCGATCAGTAGGCCTAGTACAGCCCGTTGGCATGTAAAAGCGTGAGCCCAGGCATTTTAATAGGGACTTCCAAGCTGGAGCTCCACGTACTCCCAGCTTTCCCTGATGCCGGCCAAGCCACGCCCGAACTTGAATTTTTTTATGTATGTGTTCAAGGATTTCAAATTTAAAATGGGTCTCACCGAACCGTCCGGTTTCGGCATCACAAATAGTGTGGAATAGTAACCCCGGCCTTGTTGAAGTAGGGGTACCTTGATTATCACCTGCTGGGAATACAGCTTGTGAATTGCCGCTAGCACCGCCTCCCTGTCTGAGGGAGCAATCGGCAAGGCAGATTTTAGGAACCGGTGTGGTGGAGCCGCCTCGAATTCCAGTTTGTACCCCTGAGATACTATTTGAAGGATCCAGGGATCCACCTGTGAGCGAGCCCACTGATCGCTGAAATTCTTGAGGCGGGCCCCCACCGTACCTGGCTCCGCCTGTGGAGCCCCACCGTCATGCGGCAGACTTGGAAGAAGAAGCGGGGGAGGACTTTTGCTCCTGGGAACCTGCTGTTTGTTGCAGCCTTTTTTTGACTATAGACAGAAAAGACCCTCCTTTTCCACGCTTGTTTTTCTGGGTCCGAAAGGACTGAACCTGATAAAATGGCGCCTTCTTAGGCTGTGTGGGGACATGGGGTAAAAATGCTGACTTCCCAGACGTTGCTGTGGAAACTAGGTCCGAGAGACCATCCCCAAATAATTCCTCCCCCTTATAAGGCAAAACTTCCATGTGCCTTTTGGAATCTGCATCTCCTGTCCACTGGCGAGTCCATAAGCATCTCCTAGCAGAAATGGACAATGCACTTACTTTAGATGCCAGCCAGCAGATTTCCCTCTGTGCCTCTCTCAATATAAGACTGAGTCTTTGATATGATCTATAGTTAGCAGAATCGTGTCTCTGTCTAGTGTGTCAATATTTTCTGACAGTTTATCTGACCACGCAGCGGCAGCACTGCACATCCAAGCTGACGCAATAGCTGGTCTAAGTATAATGCCTGAGTGTGTATATACTAGAGATGAGCGGGTTCGGTTTCTCTGAATCCGAACCCGCCAGAACTTCATGTTTTTTTCACGGGTCCGAGCAGACTCGGATCCTCCCGCCTTGCTCGGTTAACCCGAGCGCGCCCGAACGTCATCATGACGCTGTCGGATTCTCGCGAGACTCGGATTCTATATAAGGAGCCGCGCGTCGCCGCCATTTTCACACGTGCATTGAGATTGATAGGGAGAGGACGTGGCTGGCGTCCTCTCCATTTAGATTAGGGTTGAGAGAGAGAGAGAGAGATTGCTGTGATACTGTAGAAGAGAGTGCAGACAGAGTTTAGTGACTGACGACCACAGTGACCACCAGAGACAGTGCAGTTGTTTGTTTTATTTAATATATCCGTTCTCTGCCTGAAAAAAACGATACACACAGTGACTCAGTCTGTGTGCACTGCTTAGCCCAGTGTGCTGCACATCAATGTATATAAAGCTTATAATTGTGGGGGAGACTGGGGAGCACTGCAGGTTGTTATAGCAGGAGCCAGGAGTACATGATAATATTATATTAAAATTAAACAGTGCAAACTTTTGCTGCAGGAGTGCCACTGCCAGTGTGACCAGTGACCTGACCACCAGTATATATAATATTAGTAGTATTGTATACTATCTCTTTATCAACCAGTCTATATTAGCAGCAGACACAGTACAGTGCGGTAGTTCACGGCTGTGGCTACCTCTGTGTCGGCACTCGGCAGGCAGTCCGTCCATCCATAATTGTATATACCACCTAACCGTGGTTTTTTTTTCTTTCTTTATAGTCGTCACGGTCATACTAGTTACGAGTATACTACTATCTCTTTATCAACCAGTGTACAGTGCGGTAGTTCACGGCTGTGGCTACCTCTGTGTCGGAACTCGGCAGGCAGTCCGTCCATCCATAATTGTATATACCACCTAACCGTGGTTTTTTTTTCTTTCTTTATACAGTCGTCATACTAGTTACGAGTATACTACTATCTCTTTATCAACCAGTGTACAGTGCGGTAGTTCACGGCTGTGGCTACCTCTGTGTCGGAACTCGGCAGGCAGTCCGTCCATCCATAATTGTATATACCACCTAACCGTGTTTTTTTTTTCTTTCTTTATAGTCGTCACGGTCATACTAGTTACGAGTATACTACTATCTCTTTATCAACCAGTGTACAGTGCGGTAGTTCACGGCTGTGGCTACCTCTGTGTCGGCACTCGGCAGGCAGTCCGTCCATCCATAATTGTATATACCACCTAACCGTGGTTTTTTTTTCTTTCTTTATACAGTCGTCATACTAGTTACGAGTATACTACTATCTCTTTATCAACCAGTGTACAGTGCGGTAGTTCACGGCTGTGGCTACCTCTGTGTCGGCACTCGGCAGGCAGTCCGTCCATCCATAATTGTATATACCACCTAACCGTGTTTTTTTTTCTTTCTTTATAGTCGTCACGGTCATACTAGTTACGAGTATACTACTATCTCTTTATCAACCAGTGTACAGTGCGGTAGTTCACGGCTGTGGCTACCTCTGTGTCGGAACTCGGCAGGCAGTCCGTCCATCCATAATTGTATATACCACCTAACCGTGGTTTTTTTTTCTTTCTTTATACAGTCGTCATACTAGTTACGAGTATACTACTATCTCTTTATCAACCAGTGTACAGTGCGGTAGTTCACGGCTGTGGCTACCTCTGTGTCGGCACTCGGCAGGCAGTCCGTCCATCCATAATTGTATATACCACCTAACCGTGGTTTTTTTTTCTTTCTTTATAGTCGTCACGGTCATACTAGTTACGAGTATACTACTATCTCTTTATCAACCAGTGTACAGTGCGGTAGTTCACGGCTGTGGCTACCTCTGTGTCGGAACTCGGCAGGCAGTCCGTCCATCCATAATTGTATATACCACCTAACCGTGGTTTTTTTATACCACCTAACCGTGGCAGTCCTTCCATAATTGTATACTAGTATCCAATCCATCCATCTCCATTGTTTACCTGAGGTGCCTTTTAGTTCTGCCTATTAAAATATGGAGAACAAAAATGTTGAGGTTCCAAAATTAGGGAAAGATCAAGATCCACTTCCACCTCGTGCTGAAGCTGCTGCCACTAGTCATGGCCGAGACGATGAAATGCCAGCAACGTCGTCTGCCAAGGCCGATGCCCAATGTCATAGTACAGAGCATGTCAAATCCAAAACACCAAATATCAGAAAAAAAAGGACTCCAAAACCTAAAATAAAATTGTCGGAGGAGAAGCGTAAACTTGCCAATATGCCATTTACCACACGGAGTGGCAAGGAACGGCTGAGGCCCTGGCCTATGTTCATGGCTAGTGGTTCAGCTTCACATGAGGATGGAAGCACTCAGCCTCTCGCTAGAAAAATGAAAAGACTCAAGCTGGCAAAAGCAGCACAGCAAAGAACTGTGCATTCTTCGAAATCCCAAATCCACAAGGAGAGTCCAATTGTGTCGGTTGCGATGCCTGACCTTCCCAACACTGGACGTGAAGAGCATGCGCCTTCCACCATTTGCACGCCCCCCGCAAGTGCTGGAAGGAGCACCCGCAGTCCAGTTCCTGATAGTCAGATTGAAGATGTCAGTGTTGAAGTACACCAGGATGAGGAGGATATGGGTGTTGCTGGCGCTGGGGAGGAAATTGACCAGGAGGATTCTGATGGTGAGGTGGTTTGTTTAAGTCAGGCACCCGGGGAGACACCTGTTGTCCATGGGAGGAATATGGCCGTTGACATGCCTGGTGAAAATACCAAAAAAATCAGCTCTTCGGTGTGGAAGTATTTCACCAGAAATGCGGACAACAGGTGTCAAGCCGTGTGTTCCCTTTGTCAAGCTGTAATAAGTAGGGGTAAGGACGTTAACCACCTCGGAACATCCTCCCTTATACGTCACCTGCAGCGCATTCATAATAAGTCAGTGACAAGTTCAAAAACTTGGGCCGACAGCGGAAGCAGTCCACTGACCAGTAAATCCCTTCCTCTTGTAACCAAGCTCACGCAAACCACCCCACCAACTCCCTCAGTGTCAATTTCCTCCTTCCCCAGGAATGCCAATAGTCCTGCAGGCCATGTCACTGGCAATTCTGACGATTCTTCTCCTGCCTGGGATTCCTCCGATGCATCCTTGCGTGTAACGCCTACTGCTGCTGGCGCTGCTGTTGTTGCTGCTGGGAGTCGATGGTCATCCCAGAGGGGAAGTCGTAAGCCCGCTTGTACTACTTCCAGTAAGCAATTGACTGTTCAACAGTCCTTTGCGAGGAAGATGAAATATCACAGCAGTCATCCTGCTGCAAAGCGGATAACTGAGGCCTTGACAACTATGTTGGTGTTAGACGTGCGTCCGGTATCCGCCGTTAGTTCACAGGGAACTAGACATTTTATTGAGGCAGTGTGCCCCCGTTACCAAATACCATCTAGGTTCCACTTCTCTAGGCAGGCGATACCGAAAATGTACACGGACCTCAGAAAAAGACTCACCAGTGTCCTAAAAAATTCAGTTGTACCCAATGTCCACTTAACCACGGACATGTGGACAAGTGGAGCAGGGCAGGGTCAGGACTATATGACTGTGACAGCCCACTGGGTAGATGTATGGACTCCCGCCGCAAGAACAGCAGCGGCGGCACCAGTAGCAGCATCTCGCAAACGCCAACTCTTTCCTAGGCAGGCTACGCTTTGTATCACCGGTTTCCAGAATACGCACACAGCTGAAAACCTCTTACGGCAACTGAGGAAGATCATCGCGGAATGGCTTACCCCAATTGGACTCTCCTGTGGATTTGTGGCATCGGACAACGCCAGCAATATTGTGCGTGCATTAAATCTGGGCAAATTCCAGCACGTCCCATGTTTTGCACATACCTTGAATTTGGTGGTGCAGAATTTTTTAAAAAACGACAGGGGCGTGCAAGAGATGCTGTCGGTGGCCAGAAAAATTGCGGGACACTTTCGGCGTACAGGCAGCACGTACAGAAGACTGGAGCACCACCAAAAACGCCTGAACCTGCCCTGCCATCATCTGAAGCAGGAGGTGGTAACGAGGTGGAATTCAACCCTCTATATGCTTCAGAGGTTGGAGGAGCAGCAAAAGGCCATTCAAGCCTATACAACTGAGCACGATATAGGAGGTGGAATGCACCTGTCTCAAGCGCAGTGGAGAATGATTTCAACGTTGTGCAAGGTTCTGCAACCTTTTGAACTTGCCACACGTGAAGTCAGTTCATACACTGCCAGCCTGAGTCAGGTCATTCCCCTCATCAGGCTTTTGCAGAAGAAGCTGGAGACATTGAAGGAGGAGCTAAGACAGAGCGATTCCGCTAGGCATGTGGGACTTGTGGATGGAGCCCTTAATTCGCTTAACAAGGATTCACGGGTGGTCAATCTGTTGAAATCAGAGCACTACATTTTGGCCACCGTGCTCGATCCTAGATTTAAAACCTACCTTGGATCTCTCTTTCCGGCGCACACAAGTCTGCTGGGTTTCAAAGACCTGCTGGTGAGAAAATTGGCAAGTCAAGCGGAACGCGACCTGTCAACATCTCCTCCTTCACATTCTCCCGCAACTGGGGGTGCGAGGAAAAGGCTCAGAATTCCGAGCCCACCCGCTGGCGGTGATGCAGGGCAGTCTGGAGCGACTGCTGATGCTGACATCTGGTCCGGACTGAAGGACCTGACAACGATTACGGACATGTCGTCTACTGTCACTGCATATGATTCTCTCACCATTGATAGAATGGTGGAGGATTATATGAGTGACCGCATCCAAGTAGGCACGTCACACAGTCCGTACTTATACTGGCAGGAAAAAGAGGCAATTTGGAGGCCCTTGCACAAACTGGCTTTATTCTACCTAAGTTGCCCTCCCACAAGTGTGTACTCCGAAAGAGTGTTTAGTGCCGCCGCTCACCTTGTCAGCAATCGGCGTACGAGGTTACATCCAGAAAATGTGGAGAAGATGATGTTCATTAAAATGAATTATAATCAATTCCTCCGCGGAGACATTGACCAGCAGCAATTGCCTCCACAAAGTACACAGGGAGCTGACATGGTGGATTCCAGTGGGGACGAATTGATAATCTGTGAGGAGGGGGATGTACACGGTGATATATCGGAGGATGATGATGAGGTGGACATCTTGCCTCTGTAGAGCCAGTTTGTGCAAGGAGAGATTAATTGCTTCTTTTTTGGTGGGGGTCCAAACCAACCCGTCATTTCAGTCACAGTCGTGTGGCAGACCCTGTCACTGAAATGATGGGTTGGTTAAAGTGTGCATGTCCTGTTTATACAACATAAGGGTGGGTGGGAGGGCCCAAGGACAATTCCATCTTGCACCTCCTTTTTTTTCTTTGATTTTTCTTTGCGTCATGTGCTGTTTGGGGAGGGTTTTTTGGAAGGGACATCCTGCGTGACACTGCAGTGCCACTCCTAGATGGGCCCGGTGTTTGTGTCGGCCACTAGGGTCGCTTATCTTACTCACACAGTCAGCTACCTCATTGCGCCTCTTTTTTTCTTTGCGTCATGTGCTGTTTGGGGAGGGTTTTTTGGAAGGGACATCCTGCGTGACACTGCAGTGCCACTCCTAGATGGGCCCGGTGTTTGTGTCGGCCACTAGGGTCGCTTATCTTACTCACACAGTCAGCTACCTCATTGCGCCTCTTTTTTTCTTTGCGTCATGTGCTGTTTGGGGAGGGTTTTTTGGAAGGGCCATCCTGCGTGACACTGCAGTGCCACTCCTAGATGGGCCCGGTGTTTGTGTCGGCCACTAGGGTCGCTTATCTTACTCACACAGTCAGCTACCTCATTGCGCCTCTTTTTTTCTTTGCGTCATGTGCTGTTTGGGGAGGGTTTTTTGGAAGGGACATCCTGCGTGACACTGCAGTGCCACTCCTAGATGGGCACGGTGTTTGTGTCGGCCACTAGGGTCGCTTATCTTACTCACACAGTCAGCTACCTCATTGCGCCTCTTTTTTTCTTTGCGTCATGTGCTGTTTGGGGAGGGTTTTTTGGAAGGGACATCCTGCGTGACACTGCAGTGCCACTCCTAGATGGGCCCGGTGTTTGTGTCGGCCACTAGGGTCGCTTATCTTACTCACACAGTCAGCTACCTCATTGCGCCTCTTTTTTTCTTTGCGTCATGTGCTGTTTGGGGAGGGTTTTTTGGAAGGGACATCCTGCGTGACACTGCAGTGCCACTCCTAGATGGGCACGGTGTTTGTGTCGGCCACTAGGGTCGCTTATCTTACTCACACAGTCAGCTACCTCATTGCGCCTCTTTTTTTCTTTGCGTCATGTGCTGTTTGGGGAGGGTTTTTTGGAAGGGACATCCTGCGTGACACTGCAGTGCCACTCCTAGATGGGCACGGTGTTTGTGTCGGCCACTAGGGTCGCTTATCTTACTCACACAGCGACCTCGGTGCAAATTTTAGGACTAAAAATAATATTGTGAGGTGTGAGGTGTTCAGAATAGACTGAAAATGAGTGTAAATTATGGTTTTTGAGGTTAATAATACTTTGGGATCAAAATGACCCCCAAATTCTATGATTTAAGCTGTTTTTTAGTGTTTTTTGAAAAAAATACCCGAATCCAAAACACACCCGAATCCGACAAAAAAAATTCGGTGAGGTTTTGCCAAAACGCGGTCGAACCCAAAACACGTCCGCGGAACCGAACCCAAAACCAAAACACAAAACCCGAAAAATTTCAGGCGCTCATCTCTAGTATATACAGACTTCAGGATCGCCTCCTGCCTTCTACCAGCAGGTTCCTTAAGGGCGGCCGTATCCTGAGACGGTAGTGCCACCTTTTTAGACAAACGTGTGAGCGCTTTATCCACCCTAGGGGGTGTTTCCCAACGTGACCTATCCTCTGGCGGGAAAGGGAACGCCATTAGTACCTTCTTAGGAATTACCAATTTTTTATCAGGGGAAAACCACGCTTCTTCACACACTTCATTTAATTCCTCAAATGGGGGAAAAACTACGGGTAGTTTTTTCTCCCCAAACATAATACCCTTCTTAGTGGTACCTGGAGTTATATCAGAAATGTTTAACACCTCTTTCATTGCCTCAATCATGCAGTGAATGGCCTTAGTGGGCATTAGATTAGACTCATCGTCGTCGACACTGGTGTCAGTATCAGTGTCGACATCTGTCTGAGGTAACGGGCGTTTTACAGCCCCTGAAGACCTTTGAGACACCTTGACAGGCACGAGCTGAGAACTCGGCTGTCCCACATTTGGCATGTCGTCAAATATTTTATGTAAGGAGTCTATATGTGCACTCATCTTTCCATAAGTTCATCCACTCAGGTGTCTGCCCCGCAGGGGGTTACATCCCTTCCAAAGGCATCTGCTCCGCCTCCACATCATTATCCTCATCAAACATGACGACACAGCCGTACCGACACACCGCAGATACATAGGGAATGCTCTAAACGAGGACAGGACCCACAAAAGCCCTTTGGGGGGACAGAGTGAGAGTATGCCAGCACACACCAGAGCGCTATATAATGCAGGGACTAACTGAGTTATGTCCCCTATAGCTGCTGTTTTTATATAATGTATATTGCGCCTAAATTTAGTGCCCCCCCTCTCTTTTTTTTTTACCCTTTTCTGTAGTGTAGACTGCAGGGGAGAGCCAGGGAGCTTCCTTCCAGCGGAGCTGTGAGGGAAAATGGTGCCAGTGTGCTGAGGGAGATAGCTCCGCCCCTTTTCCGCGGACTATTCTCCCGCTTTTTTCTGGAATCTGGCAGGGGTATTTACCACATATATAGCATCTGGGGCTATATATTGTGGTATTTTTGCCAGCCAAGGTGTTTTTATTGCTGCTCAGGGCGCCCCCTCCCAGCGCCCTGCACCCTCAGTGACCGGAGTGTGAAGTGTGTATGAGGAGCAATGGCGCACAGCTGAAGTGCTGTGCGCTACCTTGGTGAAGACAGAAGTCTTCATGCCGCCGATTTTCCGGACCTCTTCTTGCTTCTGGCTCTGTAAGGGGGACGGCGGCGCGGCTCCGGGACCGAACATCAAGGCTGGGCCTGCGGTCGATCCCTCTGGAGCTAATGGTGTCCAGTAGCCTAAGAAGCCCAAACTGGCTGCAAGCAGGCAGGTTCGCTTCTTCTCCCCTTAGTCCCTCGCTGCAGTGAGCCTGTTGCCAGCAGGTCTCACTGAAAATAAAAAACCTAAACTATACTTTCTTTCTAAAGGCTCAGGAGAGCCCCTAGTGTGCATCCAACCTCGGCCGGGCACAAAATCTAACTGAGGCTTGGAGGAGGGTCATAGTGGGAGGAGCCAGTGCACACCAGGTAGTCATAAATCTTTCTAGAGTGCCCAGCCTCCTTTGGAGCCCGCTATTCCCCATGGTCCTTTCGGAGTTCCCAGCATCCACTAGGACGTCAGAGAAAAAGATTTACCGGTAGGTTTAAAATCTTATTTTCTCTTACGTCCTACAGGATGCTGGGGACTCCGTAAGCACCATGGGGATTATACCAAAGCTCCAGACCGGTCGGGAGAGTGCGGATGACTCTGCAGCACCGATTGAGCAAACAGAAGGTCCTCCTCAACCAAGGTATCAAACTTGTAGAATTTAGCAAAAGTGTTTGAACCCGACCAAGTCGCCGCTCGGCAAAGCTGTAATGCCGAGATGCCACTGGCAGCTGCCCAAGAAGAGCCCACCTTTCTAGTGGAATGGGTCGTTACCGAATTTGGTAATGGCAATCCAGCCGTAGAATGAGCCTGCTGAATCGTGTTACAGATCCAGCGAGCAATAATCTGTTTAGATGCAGGAGTGCCAAGCTTGTTGGCTGCATACAGGACAAACAGTGCCTCTGTTTTCCTAACCCGAGCCATCCTGGCTACATAAATATTTAAGGCCCTGGCTACATCAAGGGACTTGGAATCCTCCAAGTCACCCGTAGCCCAAGGCACCACGATAGGTTGGTTCATATGAAAAGATGAAACCACCTTAGGCAAAAATTGAGGACGAGTCCATAATTCTGCTCTATCCACATGGAAAATCAGATAGGGGCTCTTGTGAGACAAAGCCACCAAATCGGACACCCGCCTTGCAGATGCCAAGGCCAACAACATGACCACCTTCCAAGTGAGAAATTTTAAATCCACCGTTTGAAGAGGCTCAAACCAGTGAGATTTTAGGAACTGTAACACCACGTTAAGGTCCCATGGTGCCACTGGGGGCACAAAAGGAGGCTGGATGTGCAGCACTCCCTTTACAAAAGTCTGGACTTCTGGGAGAGAAGCCAATTCCTTCTGAAAGAATATAAATAGGGCCGAAATCTGTACCTTAATGGAGCCTAACTTCAGGCCCATATCCACTCCTGTCTGTAGAAAGTGGAGAAAACGGCCCAGATGGAAATCTTCAGTAGGAGCATTCTTGGCTTCACACCAAGATACATACTTCCTCCAGATGCGGTGATAATACAGACACTGCAGGGTCACTGCATCTCATGTGCTCATATAGTGAGGGGACCTTACATCATACAGACACTGCAGGGTCACTGCATCTCATGTGATCCTATTGTGAGGGGACCGCACATCATACAGACAATGCAGGGTCACTGCATCTCATGTGACCCTATTGTGAGGGGACCGTACATCATACAGACACTGCAGGGTCACTACATCTCATGTGCTCCTATAGTGAAGGGACTGTACATCATACAGACACTGCAGGGTCACTGCATCTCAAGTGATCCTATTGTGAGGGGACCGCACATCATACAGACACTGCAGGGTCACTGCATCTCATGTGATCCTATTGTGAGGGGACCATACATCATACAGACACTGCAGGGTCACTACATCTCATGTGCTCCTATAGTGAAGGGACCGTACATCATACAGACACTGCAGGGTCACTACAAATCATGTGGTCCTATTGTGAGGAGACTGTACATCATACAGACACTGCAGGGTCACTGCATCGCATGTGCTCCTATTGTGAGGGGACCATTCATCATACAGACACTGCAGGGTCACTGCATCTCATGTGCTCCTATTGTGAGGAGACCGCACATCATATACACTGCAGGGTCACTACATCTCATGTGCTCCTATTGTGAGGGGACGGTACATCATACAGACACTGCAGGGTCACTGCATCTCGTGCTCCTATTGTGAGGGGACCGTACATCATACAGACACTGCAGGGTCACTACATCTCATGTGCTCCTATTGTGAGGATACCGTACGTCATACTGAAACTGCAGGGTCACTGCATCTCATGTGAACCTACTGTGAGGGGACCGTACGTCATACAGACACTGCAGATTCACTGCATCGCATGTGCTCCTATTGTGAGGGGTACATTCATCATAAAGACACTGCAGAGTCACTATATCTCATGTGCTCCATTTCTGATGGGACCGTACATCATACAGACACTGCAGGGTCACTGCATCTCGTGCTCCTATTGTGAGGGGACCGTACATCATACAGATACTGCAGGGTCACTACATCTCATGTGCTCCTATTGTGAGAGGACCATACATCATACAGACACTGTAGGGTCACTACATATCATGTGCTCCTTTTGTGAGGGGACCATTCATCATATAGACACTGCAGGGTCACTACATCTCGTGCTCCTATTCTGAGTTGACCGTACATCACACAGACACTGCAGAGTCACTGAATGTCATGTGCTCCTATTGTGAGGGGACCGTACATCATACATACACTGCAGGGTCACTGCATGTCATGTGCTCCTTTTGTGAGGGGACCATTCATCATACAGACTCTGCAGTGTCACTACAACTCGCGCTCCTATTGTGAGGAGTCCGCACATCACACAGACACTGCAGGGTCACTGCATCTCATGTGCTCCTACTGTGAGGGGACCATTCATCATATAGACACTGCAGGGTCACTACATCTCATGCTCCTATTGTGAGGAGACCGCACATCATACAGACACTGCAGGGTCACTGCATCTCATGTGCTTCAATTATGAGGGGACTGCACATCATACAGACACTGCAGGGTCACTACATCTCATGTGCTACTACTGTGAGGGAAGCATACAACATACAGACACTGCAGGGTCACTGCATGTCATGTGCTCCTACTGTGAGGGGACCGTACAACGTACAGACACTGCAGGGTTACTGCATCTCATGTGCTCCTATTGTGAGGGGACCGTACATCATACAGACACTGCAGGGTCACTACATCTCATGTGCTCCTATTGTGAGGATACCGTACGTCATACTGAAACTGCAGGGTCACTGCATCTCATGTGAACCTACTGTGAGGGGACCGTACGTCATACAGACACTGCAGATTCACTGCATCGCATGTGCTCCTATTGTGAGGGGTACATTCATCATAAAGACACTGCAGAGTCACTATATCTCATGTGCTCCATTTCTGATGGGACCGTACATCATACAGACACTGCAGGGTCACTGCATCTCATGTGCTCCAATTGTGTGGTGAGCGTACATAATACAGACACTGCAGGGTCACTGCATCTCATGTGCTCCTATGGTGAGGGGACCGTACATCATACAGACACTGCAGGGTCACTGCATATCATGTGGTCCTATTGTGAGGGGACCATACATCATACAGATACTGCAGGGTCACTACATCTCATGTGCTCCTATTGTGAGTTGACCGTACATCATACAGACACTGCAGGGTCATGGCATGTCATGTGCTCCTACTGGGAGGGGACCGTACTACATACAGACACTGCAGGGTCACTGCATCTCATGTGATCCTATTGTGAGGGGACCATTCATCATACAGACACTGCAGGGTCACTGCATCTCATGTGCTTCAATTCTGAGGGGACCGCACATCATACAGACACTGCAGGGTCAATACATCTTATGTGCTTCAATTCTGAGGGGACCGCACATCATACAGACACTGAAGGGTCACTGCATGTCATGTGCTCCTACTGTGAGGGGACCGTACAACGTACAGACACTGCAGGGTCACTGCATCTCCTTAGCTCCTATTGTGAGGGGACCGTACATCATACAGACACTGTAGGGTCACTGCATCTCATGTGCTCCTACTGTGAGGATACCGTACGTCATACTGAAACTGCAGGGTCACTGCATCTCATGTGAACCTACTGTGAGGGGACCGTACATCATACAGACACTGCAGATTCACTGCATCTCATGTTCTCCCTTTCTGAGGGGATCGTACATCATACAGACACTGCAGGGTCACTGCATCTCATGTGCTCCAATTGTGTGGGGAGCGTACATCATACAGACGCTGCAGGGTCATGGCATGTCATGTGCTCCTACTGGGAGGGGACCGTACTACATACAGACACTGCCGGGTCACTACATCTCATGTGCTCCTACTGTGAGGGGACCGTACAGCGCACAGACACTGCAGGGTCACTGCATCTCATGTGCTGCTATTGTGAGGGGACCATACATCATACAGACACTGCAGGGTCACAACATCTTATGTGCTCCATTTCTGAGGGGACCGT